>NW_024086579.1:0-43467 GCF_009730915.1 Dioscorea cayenensis subsp. rotundata
TATCTATTTACAAAAATATCCTTTTATTAATTACTGAACATGGTTCATAAATTCACCTTTTTGCATGTGAATGCATTGCAAATGTGAGATAATGATAGGCTCCAACTGGATGAAGAAGACTTGGCATAACTTACCACATCAGCAACCATGTGGTTTTTTGTCAAAATAATTTCATTATTTAATATTTATTTTTTAAATATTTTGACATTTTAAAAAAATTATTTTTTAAAAATAAAACATTAAACGGTCTAAAATTTAAAATAATTTGATTTTTTAATTTAAATTAATTTAAATCTTTGTTCTTTTTGTTCATTTTAGAAAAATAGTTCTGGAAACTCTTTTTTTAAACCCTAAATAGATTTTTTTTTTTAAGTTTATTTAATTGTGATATTGTTTAAATCTTTACGATTCTAAATACAATATCAAACTTAAAATTATGATCACGATTCTAAATACAATATTCTGTTAGTTTGAGTTCTATTATGAATTCAACTTCATGATGATATTGATTCAAACTGAATTCAAACTAAATTCAAACTAAATAAAGTGGTCCATGACTTATCTGGTGGAATCCTAATTTAATTCTAATTGGCACTTTGAATTGTGATCTAACTTAAACCTTTAAGTTGAGTTAATCCTTTGATGGTAAGGATTATATATAGACAGTATCAGGGGTCCCCAATCTATCGTTCTTGCAAATACCTAGCTCCATCAGTGGGAGAGGACGGGATATATTGGAAGAGTCTCTGGTTACTTTAAGAGTGTACTCAAGGCTCTCGTCATCTTCAACAAATTGCTATAGCTGGAGGTAAGTAATCCTGCTTCCGCATATAATATACGGCATATATGTCGTAATTAAGCTTGATTAAAAATCTAACAGTTGGCATCTGAGCCAGGTTTTATACCTCGGCCTAGCATGATTAAATTCAGACATATATGTGGTTTTAGAAATAACATACATGAATTAGGGTTTGTATGAATTAAATCCCATGATGTTTACGCATGTTTTATAATGAAATAAATTATGATAATTTAAGGCTTAAAAGAATTGGGCATTAGGCCCAAAACTTAACCCATTATAGACAAAGTATGCAAACAAGATTGTCAGACCGCTGGGTTGGCTGGCTGCGCGCGCTGGCCTATGTGCTCGCATAGGCGGCCTGGCCGGGCGCTGGCCTAGACGCGCGTAGGGCTGGCCGGTCGGCGGTGGCCCGTCGGTAGCGACTGCTATCCATGATGGGAGAAGAGAGAAAACCCTAATTCTATTATTATTTTATTCTATTTTAATTTTATTCATTATTTTGAATGTATTTAAATAAAATAGATTAATGGGTGTTTGTGCCAAAATTGCATTACTTTATTGTATTTTTGCATGTAAAACCCTGTTTAGTTATTTATTTAAATTTCAGGCTTTGTTTGTATGAATTATTCATACATTAAGTGCATTAATTATAATTTGTATAATTAATTATTAACATTGAATTTGTTCATGTATATGGTTAGTATGTCATGTGATCGAATGAATTTTTTGTTAAATTATGGAATAGCCACAATGTTCATGATTTTAATTTTAAAAATTGTAAATTACACATTAGGAGTGTGATGGATCACATCTAGGTTAATTGGCATAAATTGTAATTAATTATGATTAGTATAATAATTTTTCCCCGTAGGGATTTTATTATATTTCTTATAATTAATTAGGATAAAATAATGAATAATTTTTATTAATTAAGTCGCCCACAATTATTAAGTAATTTTCATTATTTATTAGTTTTATTAGGTGGCAAGTTGTGATTAATTATGTTTAATATAATGATTTTGCCCCACAGGGATTTTGTGATATTTATGTAATTAATCAGGATGAAATAATGGTTACTTTTTGTTTCTTAAGTCGTCCACAGGTATGAAGGAATTTTAATTATCCATTAGTTTTATCGATGGTTATGAATCTATTTTGTATTTATATATCTTTGCCAACAGGCATATTGTGATAACAAATTAGTTCATATTTTTCTTTTCGGTATGGCTTGTATTGGTAAGCATACCAACTTGTTTTATTGCCTTGAATATTAAGATTAATATGTAAGTTATTTTATTTATTGTAGCTATGCAATCAGATGCTTTTGATGAAAAATGTCATGTTCCTATGTAAAGGGGTGATAATTATAAAGATTGGAAGGAGTTGATTCTCCTCTAGTTGGGATGCATGGATTTTGACTATGCTATAAGGAAGGATAAACCACTTGTGCCGACAGACAGTAGCACTTCGGGTGCAATTGCCTTGTATGGACGGTGAGAGCGATCTAATCGCTTGAGCATGATGTACATTAAGACACATATATCTGCTAGTATCCGTGGTTCAATCCCAGATTGTGCAAATGTAAGAGATTTGTTGAAGGCAATTGATGATCAATTTGAATCTTTAGATAAGGCTCTAGCTAGCACTCTCATGACCAAATTATTATCCATGAAGCTCACAAGTGTTAAAGGTGTGCGAGAGCATATCATGAGGATAAGATACTTAGTGGCTCAACTTAAGGCTTTAGAGCAGATCAATTTTTCAGATGCTTACCTTGTGCACTTTATCTTGCACTCTCTTCCACATCAGCATAACGCTTTCAAAATCTCATATAACACACATAAAGATAAATGGTCTATTAATGAGCTTTTGACCATGTGTGTTCAAGAGGAGGAAAGGTTGTTATTAGAAAAGAGTGAAAGTGCACATATGGCTACTCGAGGTAAGAAGAGAGGACAAACCAACCTGAAAAAGGATAAAAAAAAATTATATGTTCAGATCAAGAAGATGTCCAAGTGCTTTTTTTTGTAAGAAGAAAGGTACTTAAATTTCTTTCGTTTGTTATGAATCTAATATGGTAGATGTTTGTCATAACACTTGGTGGATTGATTCTTGTACAACAATCCATATTTCTAATACCTTGCAGGGCTTCTTAAGCCGAAGGATACTGACGAAGAGTGAACAGTTTATTTATTCAGGGAATAAGATTCGTTCACATGTAAAGGTAGTCGGGATATGCAGATTAGTTTTAGATTCAGGATTTGTTTTAGATTTGGAAAAGACCTTTTATATTCCTAGTTTTTCTAGAAATTTAATTTTAGTTTCACAACTTGTACCATTAGGATATTCCTTTAAGTTTTATGACACATATTTTCGCTTGTTTTATAATTCTTCTCTTGTTGGGAATGGTGCATTGTGTGATGGTCTTTTTCAAATTTATATACAAAGTATTGTTTCTTATAATGTGTTGCATGATTAAGTAAATGTTGGTATTAAACGTAGTGTTTTAAATGATAAATCTTCTATGTTATGGCACCGGAGATTGGGACATATCTCCATAAAGAGAATTGAGAAGTTGGTGAATGATAGAATCCTTGATTCTCTTGATTTTACCGACTTTCAAACTTGTGTGGATTGCATAAAGGGAAAGCAAACCAACAAATCTAAGAAGGGTGCTAGGAAGAGTTCATGCTTATTAGAGTCATACATACAAATATTTGTAGTCCAGAGATGGACTCGTATGGTTAGAGATACTTCATCTCTTTCATTGATGATTATTCACGCTTTATGTATCTCTACTTGCTTGATAACAAGAGTGAAGCATTAGATGCCTTCAAGATCTTTAAAGCTGAAATAGAGAAATAATGTGGTAAGCAAATAAAGATCGTGAGATCAGATAGAGGTGGAGAATATTATGGTAGGTACACAGAGGATGGACAAGCACCAGGTCCATTTGCGAGGTTTCTAGAAGAGCACGGTATTGTGGCCCAATATACTATGGCTGGCTCACCAGATCAAAATGGTGTAGCTGAAAGAAGAAACCACACTTTAATGGATATGGTTAGGAGTATGCTTAGCAACTCCAAACTTCCTCGATCTATGTGGACTGAGGCTCTTAAAACAACAACGTATATATTAAGCCGTGTTCCGACTAAGGCAGTTTCTAAAACTTCATTTGAATTGTTTAAAGGTTGGATACCGAGTTTGCAACATATGCATGTTTGGGGTTATTCAGTTGAAATAAGAGTGTTTAATCCACATGAGAGAAAGTTGGACCCAAGGACTGTTAGGGGTTATTTTATTGGTTATGCCAAAAAGTCCAAGGGTTATAGGTTTTATTGTCCATCATATAGCACTAGAATTGTGGAATCAAGAAATGCCAAATTTCTTGAGAATGACTTGATTAGTGGGAGTAATCAACCTCTAGACTTTGGTCTTGAAGAAGATCATGAAGAAACTCCGGACACTAATCAAAGATTGATTGTTTCACATGACAACCATCAAGATTTGGAAAATATTGAAATGACAATCATGGAGGAACCACATCCTGCTGATCCAGTTGATCAAGTCCCACAACATCAATCTGAAGTTATTGAGCAACAACTTCATCAAGAAGATAATGATATGGCATTAAGAAGATCAACTAGAATTAAGAAATCGGCAATATCTAGTGATTATGTTGTGTATTTGCAAGAATCTGACTATGATTTTGAAGCCGCTGATGACCTTAAAACGTTTTCACAAGCTATTAGTTGTAGTAATTCTAAGTTGTGGTATGATGCTATGGAGGATGAGATGGAATCCATGACACATAATGGTGTATGGGATCTAGTCAAGTTACCTGAAGGGGCGAAAGCCATTGGGTGTAAGTGGGTCTACAAAACCAAGAAAGACTCGCTGGGCAACATTGAGCGTTACAAGGCTAGATTGGTTACTAAAGGATTTACTCAGAAAGAGGGCATCGACTATAATGAGACTTTTTCTCCAGTTTCGAAAAAGGACTCATTTCGTATTATAATGGCATTGGTTGCTCATGGATGTGAAAACGGCTTTCCTTAATAGAGATCTCGATGAAGAGGTGTTTATGAAATAACCTGAAGGATTCTTCTCTAGTGAAAGAGAAACACTACAAAAAAATTACAGGTTTAAAATGGATATTTGTAACGAACGCATTCCATTGCACTTTTGCAACAGAATTGGAATAGCTTAACAACGGCATTGAAATTTTGCAACGGATTTTGCAACAAGACAAAAAAATTGTTGCAAAAATAGCGGGAATGATTTTGAAATGGATTTGCAACCTATTTTGTGACAGGTTTGCAACGGAATGGCAATGGCATAAATATCCGTTACAAAAATATGGAGGGAAGTGCGCGTGACAAATTTTGCGATGTATTTGCAACGGACTAGCAACATATACAAAGACATTACAATTTTGCAACAAGAATTTGCAACGGATTGATTCCATTGCAAATTTCCATTGCAAATTTGCAATAGACACTTGCAATGGAATTATGACATTACAAGGTTGAAACATAATTGTAACAAAGTTGCTACGGATTTTAATTTTATTTATTTCTTTTTAAAATTTATATAATTTTTAAAAATTTTTGGTGTATATTATGTAATTTTTCGAGTTATTAAATGCACTTTTTATCAAAATTTGTATATAATAATGATGCCATACAATACTATATATTTTGATATATATAAATATATCGAGTAAGATATTCTAAATATAATTAATGATAATATAGAATACTCTATCTTTGGACTTGTATAAAAATGTGTTTATATGTTGTCATATGTTAATAGAGCTGTGTTATTAATGAGCATATAGAATACTAAGTTATTTCAAATTTTTAATTAAAAAATGATGAATTTAAGATATATATATATATATATAAATAATAATCAGATGAGTATTTTCATAATTAACTATTAAATTTGGTTGTTAGTCCCGTAACTATTTCCATATTACCATAATATTTTCATATTAAATTTAAAAATGAAGTTATCCTTATTTAGCATAAGTCACACTTTCATTGGCCTCCGTTTCTTATTAAGTGAGATTTTTATTTAATTTTTTGTTTGTGTGTCGATGCCGATATATTCAATCATTATTGAATAACTAAAAAAGACAAAGTGTATTTTGTCGTATTCCCCTATAATTCACTGTTAACTGTATATGCACCAGGAAATGTTTTATATTTTTTAAAATTATTAAAAAACCCAAATAAAATATCATTTTACTCTTAAAAAATGAAATTAGATTTTTTTTTTTAGTTTATTTCTCACCACAAACCTATATAAACATACACAAGTAATTTATGAGGGAGTATAACTAAAAATATAAATTAAACAAAAATATTTGAAATTAAAAAATATGCATTTTTAATTTTGACAAATTTAAATTTTAGTATTTATATATATATATATTATTTAAGTGGCACAGTTGCAATTTTCCACACCTCTCTTATAATAACAATAATAACATATTATACTTTTTATTTTCTCAACCCCACATCAAAGCCCTAGATCAAATCTTTACTCAGTTCTCAACCTTTTCACCAAACATTTTCCCCTTTTTACTTTGAGTAATGCTATATAGAACGAAGAGGTCACACGAAACCAGCCACACGAATGATGTGGCTGGTGACGTGTGATCTTTTTTTTTTTAAATTAAAAAAAATTGAGAAAGTAAAAAAGAACATCACCACGAATCTCTCTTTCTATCACACTCTCTTTCTTGTGGGGCTCTCTCCCAGTCCTTGCCGCTGTTTCCCTCCCACGCTCTCGGTCGCTGTTTCCCCGCCCCTGCTCTCGGCCGCCGCATCCCTCACCCGCTCCCGGCCCCCGTATCTCTCTCGTTTGGCTTAGAAGGGAAGCTAGGACACAGGTCGGTGGTGCACCAGAGAACCTTGCGGGGGCTGCCATTTCGTCCCAGCGCACTGGTTTCATGCCGATCCCATTGCCCCAGAGGCGCCACATCCTTGACCGGGCCTCACGGCGAAGGCTTTGACTTCTCCACACTCAGCCCCTTTCGAGTTCCCAAGTGCTCGTGCGTGGCCGCATTCGAATCTCACAAGAAGGTTTCTTCACTTCTTTCATATCTTGTTATCTCTCAAATGGGAAGAGTTTCGTTTCCGACTTTTTGGATTACTCCGGGTGCGTTCGAGTGGTCTCATCATTTGTGTTGTTTTTTTTTTTCGTTTCCATCAATGTGCATTGCCCACACCATAGTTAACGAGATAAATCAACAATATCCACTCACATCAAATTTTTGTCTAAGAGAGATTAATTCAACGAAACAAAGAAATATTTTTCCCATAGAATTAAAAGCAATTCAAAGTGCTAAACCTTGGTCATGATCGATGAGAAGCCCGCGTGAGTACTCGATCGGCTTTAGACATGCCGACCCTAGTTCTAGAATTCTATAAACAAAGAGGATTGGAGTGAGAGGGTGATGATAGATTGCCTTAGAGAGAGAGAGAGAGAGAGAGAGAGAGAGAGAGAGAGAGAGAGAGAGCGTAGTTACTGGTGTAAGCGTGAGCTGATGAGGGTGACGAGCAGGAGAAGCCCGCATAGGAAACCATCCTCCCCGAACTCGGATCTTCAAGATGGATTTCCATTGCTCGTAGAGCTCTATTAATGTCGAAGGAGATGATGAAAAAGAAGGGACCATGGCGGCGGCATAAAGGAGATGGAGGTGGAGCAGCGGCCCGATTGACACGAGGAGGAGACGGGGCCTTATACTTTTCTTTTTTTTTTCTTTTGTAGTTTTTTCTTTAAGGGCATGAGTGAGATAAGGATAGGGATCTACCGCACGAGAAAGGAGAGGAGGGGGGAGCGGCGCCTAGCTTCTCATGCACCACCGATCCGGCCGCCGCTCCCTTCTCTTGTGCACCTCCGACTTACGGCCGTTGCTCCCTTCTCTTGTGCACCTCCGACCTATGCCCTAGCTTCTCTTCCAAACCAAACGAGAGAGATACGGGGGCCGGGAACTGGTGAGGGAAGCGGCGGCCGGGAGCGGAAGCGAGGACGGCGGCGGGAGGCGGTGACCGAGAGTGGGGAGGAAGCGGCAACTAGGAGGCGGGAGAAAGCCCCAAGAGAGTGTGTGTGATAGAGAAAGAGAGAGATTCGTGGTGATGGTCTTTTTACTTTTCTCAAAAAAATTTTTTAAAAAGATCACCGTCACCAGCCACATCATTCGTGTGGCTGGTTTCGTGTGACCTCTTCGCTCTATATAGCATTACTCTTTTACTTTTTACCAAAGTTCTCAACTTCTGGACAACCCACAGCCGACCATCCCCTCGTGTCCGACCCAAAAACCACCGTCATCATCATCATCATCCTCACCGGCGGCGAGATAAGTCAATGATCCAGCAACAAGACGGGATTTAGAACACCATCAACAAGCTCTCCATCACAAGCTGTTCACCAACGTCAACGACTTCCTTGTCTTATAGTCATCATCATCATTTCTGCTCGCCTTTTGCTCACGAGCTTCTCTCTTTAGGTTAATGCTATGATCTATCACTGTCTTTAGCTTCTCTATGTTTTATTTTTGAGCCACACTCTATGATCTTGCATCAATTCTCTTTTAAATGTTATCTTGGCTTCAATTTCTTGGAACTTTGCATAGGTTTCTAGGTTGTATTTTTATTAGGCATTTTGAATAGCAAGGATATGGCTACAAATCTAGCACAGGGTGAAATTTTAGATATATTACAAAATAGAGCAAGAACATATATGTTGCTTTCTGATCTACAATGTCCATGCTCAAACTTGCTATCCTTGGTTTAGAAGAACCATAATGTAAGAGTTTTAACAATATAGATAGGTAATATTGTTTCTAAACCATAATAAAATTCAGATACAAGATTACTGGCAAGTTAAGCAAATTAAGTTCTTATGGAGCAAGAATTTCAGGTTATTTACTTACAAAAAAATTGCAATGATGTTTATGTAACCATTATGTAGTTACAGCCAACAAATCAAGTCTTTACAGTGCTGAATGAACTATATAGTTTCATCCAACAAATTAGATCATTAAAGAGGTCTATTGTACTCCACTCTCATTTCTCAAAGTTCTCTTATATATATGTGATTATAGTTGTGGATATTTCAAGTTGGTAATTTGAATGTTAGAATTATAGGGCTTTTGAGCTTTGGTAAACTTCCATGATTACTGGTTGGGCTACTCAGATATAGTTTCATCCCCCTGTTTTGCTGCTTCAGTACACCTTCTCTTGTATCTAGGGGAAGCTTCTACTTTGGGATCAGAGAAAGACTTTCTTTTGCTAACCTTCTCCTTCTTCAGGGTTTTCTTCCTTGACTGGGCCTTCTTTTCAGACGCTACTTTCTTCCCTTTAGCAATCTGGGCAACACGATCTTTGAGTGGGATCTCATCAGAACTATGTGAACTGTCGGATGTTGCAGAAGATGTTATAACCGGTGTTGTGACATGTTCTGTTTCTATAGGTGCTTCAGCATGTCGGTGTAGATTACCCAGAACTTCACTTAGAATAGTAGCAACCTCTTCTTCAGCACTAGTGGGAACATCTGTACTTCTTTCTCCAGCAGTTTCTTACGCTTGTCTCGATGCCCTTCTTTTTTCTGCAGCATCTTCATCCCTAGCCTGTTGTTCTTCTGAACCTTCTCCTACTGGAATAGTAGTGGAGTCCTCCTGTTCATCTTCCTCTGCTCTCTGAACATAAGCACCTGGAAAAGACTCATGAACCTATCTCAAGAGATCATCTCTGTCTTTGACACTCGAAGGCAAGTCTTGAGGCGATGTTCCCGCTTCTCTTACTTCAGCATCCTGAGAAGAAACATAAGGGACAATCGCTTTCCCCAAATCTTCTGATTCTTCTCTCCTTGGTGGGCTTCCTCCAGAATCAGTCCCTCTCATCCTTACTTCCGCAATTTGGGCAGCAATTTCTTGTGGGGTCGGTGGAGCACGGCGGGCCATCCTCTTTGTCCTCATCTTTTCTTCTCTGTCTTCGCCTTCTCCTTTGCTTACTTCTGATTTCAAAAACAATTTTTGGAAACAAATTGGGATATTAGGGTTTTTATGCCGCCATTAATTAGTTATAACTTCAAGGCACCCTTTCAAACTCTTTTTCAAAAATAATCCCTCTCCTTTTTGAATATTTTTATTTTTCCCTCCTTTTTTATTTCCTTTTTATTTCCTTTTTGTTTTTGATTTTTAACTTTGAGAGACATCAAGAGATTTTCACTCGTTGGAGTGTTTTGCTTGTTGACTTCATAGGACCTCGGTCAACATATTGATTGTTGTACCATAATGTTGTACCTGTCTGATTTATCACCATCTTCAAACCTGAATTGGAGGACTCTTCTTCTTCTCTTGGTACTTCACCTTTTCGAATCCACAATTTCTTGATTACAATAGTCTTCCCTCTGACTTTTCTTTTAATGATTGCTTCTTCATGTCCAATTATTCTTCCACTTTTCAAGTCTTCTTTCAATTTGTTGCACTTGGGTCTTATGTGGCCAGTTTCTCCACAATGAAAGCATGTAGGCACATCACTTTTAGGTTCTTCCCTTGCTTTGTCTTGTTTTTCTTTAACGTTTTGTTGGATAGTTGACTTGACAAATTCAACTCCTGAATCTTCTGTCTTGACACTTGAGCTTTCTCCAATATACCCAATACCATGTCGGGATTTACTAGTTCTTCCAACTGAAAGAATCTCGTCAAGCTTGGCAGTACCCTTGTTCATGGAGTCCAAGGTCTTCTCAGTATTGAACAGCTTTTCTTTACATATACTCAACTCTTCCTCCAAGAGTTGGTTTTGCAACATCATATCATTAAATCTGTTCATTATGAGTTTATAGCTTGTGAGAAGATCATTTTCTGTTACCTCATTATACTCACTGTCAGTTTCAATGGACGTTGTAGCTGATGTTGCAACAAATTCTGCAACAGGCGTGGATCCATTCATCACAGCAGGAAATGACGTATGATGGTTGGTTAGACTTCCTTCATCGTCTTCTTCAGTGCTACCATCTGAGTCATCACTCCATCTAGCATTCAGTGATTTTCCTATCTTTCTGAGAGTATTAGCACAATTGGCTTAATAGTGCCCAAAGCCTCCACATTCTCTACACTTGATCTTCATGAGACGATCTTCAATTTCTTCCTTTTTGTGATGATCTTCGACTTCTTCCTTTTCTTTATTTAGACCATCTTTTTCTTTGAAATTTCTTGCCTTGTGTCTTGTATCTTCGAGCATGTCATGCATCTTTCTTGACAAGAAAACAATTTCTCTATCCTCTTCATCTTCATCTTCTGTTATAACAGCATGTTGTAACTCCTTCTATTTTATTGCTTCAACCTTCAAGGCTATATCTTCTATTCTTCTTTCGGATTGAGGTTCATCTCATATGCTTGCAAAAGACCCCATCGACTCAGTCCGGTTTCATAGTTGAGATGTCTCTTGCTTCTTCTATTGCTGAGATTTTTGCATCAAATCTTCTTGGGAGAGATCTAAGTGTCTTCCGGACTAGCTTCTTATCTGAATACTCCTTGCCGAGCTGGTAGGCTTGATTTGCAATGTCCATCAATTTGGCATTGAACATGGCTATCGTCTCATCTTCTCCCATCCTGAGATTTTCGAACATAGTTGTTAACATTTGAAGTTTGGATTCTCTTACCAAGTTGGTACCTTCATGTATGGTTTGAAGAATCTCCCAAGCTTTCTTGGCACACTCGCATGTTGCAATATATTTGAACTGGTTCTCATCAACTCCTCCAAAGATTGCATTGAGAGCTTTTTCCATTAGCATTAGTTTTGCGCGATGTCTTCAACACTCCAATGACTTTTTTCTTCTTCATGATCACGTTCTCATCTTCATCAACTAGAGTAGGAGGAGACCATCCTTCTTCTCGACGAATCCATGCACTCTCATCAATGGACTTGATAAGCGCCTTCATGCGTGCCTTCCAATATGGATAGTTGGATCCATTTAGCAGCGGTGGTCGTGTGACGGAAGCTCCTTCTTTTCCGACCATCAATGGAACTTGTTAGGACCTCGCCCGACTTTGAAACCAAAGTGAAAAAGCAGCGACCAAAGCTCTCGATACCACTTGTTAGTTCCTCGGTGTGGTTTTGTGGGTATTAAGTAACACTTAAGCACTCATAGAAGTCTCACACAAACCAATAAAGAAAAAGCACACAAACAAACACAAGGAGACACACTAGCGTTGGTAACCCGAGTTCAGCGTTCACTCGCTTACGTGCGGGGGGCTAAGCCCGGGAGATAAACAATCCACTAAAAGAGGTAAAAATAGATGAGTACAAACACTTGTCACTCACACTCTCAATAATAAAGATCACTACCCTCTCTAGATTGTTTGGTGCTCACACATTCTCCTGAAAGAGTCACTCAAGAGTCATACCTGCAATCTACGAGCAAGGTAGCTTATATAGACGCCTCAACGTCCCAAATATAGCACATACCTCTTTTAGAATCTCCGCGGCTACTAATTTAAAAACACACGCGAAATTAGTTGCAGACTCCTATTGTAACATGAATTGCAACATGGCCACGAGCTAGCGACTTGAGCGAGTTACGGTTACGTTGCGGATGACCTCAAGACCCATCAACCTCCCGGTCATGCTTAGTACGAGTCGATGCAACCAAATCTCCCGATCCCGACCCGACCTAGCCTACCTCCTCGGCTCCTCATCACGCGATCCCCTCGCAAGGCGCGCGTCCTTGTGCATCTTCCATGAAACTTGCCAAACTTAGTCTTCAATCCACCCTAAATTTGGTCTTCAAAGATTCTCCAAACTTGATCTTCAATTCACCCAAGTTTGGTCCTCAAATCTGTCGTTAATAGACTTCAATGATTCTCATCAAGGATTCTTCAAATCATATCTTCATTCACACCATGAATAGATCTTTTTTTAATTAAGCTCCACCATATTTAGTCTTCAATCAAATCACCTAAATATGGTCTTGATATGATCTTATCTTCAAGTTGTAATGCATTGCCAAAAATAACTCCACCAAGATCTTTAAGATAGCTTCACCATGATCTTCAAGATATTTGGCTCCATGTTAGAGACTTACTAAAAATAGCTCCACCAAGATCTTTGCCTTGCACTCCAAGTCTTCTTGCCATGTCACCATGCTTGCCACATCATCAATTATGCTTTGTCACCTTGGTTGCCACGTCACTTGGTCTAGGTGTCAAATCATGCCAATAAATAGTGCGGTTGCACTAACAGTGTAGTTCAAAGATTCCATCCCAAGCTTTTTGTTTTCAATTTTCTTATTCATTGGCATCTGAATCTGCTCCTTCTCTCCTTGTCCTTTCAATTATTTGCTTTTGGTGGTCTATTATGTTCTACACCAGGAAAATCAATAATTGGAGTGGTTATGCTTGGACATATAATTAGACATGAACCATGCAATCCAATTTCTATTTGTTGTACAGTTTGAATTGCACTCGAATTATATTTTGTAATCGTGGAAACTTATTTTGTTAGGATAATCCGTTGATTGTAGATTTACGGAAATTTGGAGGTGAATGGTGCATACTGGCATTGAATCTGGTGGATTGCTTTATGATTTGTAACTCCATGTGAGGAATGCTAAACGTGAATGAAAACAAAGTGGAAATAGTACATTGTGATACAAGTTCACGTGAAGCAGGTAGCCATTGTATTTTATATCTGTTGATGGAAATGTGTATATATATATATATATATAACACCACTATAACTATCAGAGGCAGTCATGCAGAACACGCCCAGAACCATTGAAAAAGGCATCTTGAATGTCTTTGTTATGCCACCTGATTATGCAATGCCTTTTTCTTTCTTAATTCTTTTTACAGGATCTGCTAATTGGCTATCTTTGGTTCTCTTTGTCCAATGTCTATCCCTCGCTTTCCACCTCAATTATCACCTCTTACTTTATGGTTTTGGAAATGGAAATGGAAATGGTTCCATTAATTAATCCAATAATAGTTTCAACTCATTTTTAAATTAAGTATTATTTTATTTACTGATTTAATTTTTAATACATGATATCTATTATTCATTTATTATTATAATTTTGAATAATCTAGTTGTTGGGCAATTCAGTCATCATCAAACAGTAAGACAATTAGATCTACATGTTTTTTTTTTGCCTTATCTTAGATCAGTAGTTGTGTCATGTGAATAATTTTCACTAATCCTAATGCTATGAATATTAAATTATATATAATTGATATAGAATATCAAATGAGGGGAATGAACCTTTTCATCAACAACATGTCTCAACTCAAATAATAAATTGACTCATGAAAGCATGCATCTTTATTGGTAGAAATGGGACACCTGGAGGATTATACTCATGCATGTCTTAACTTCAATTAGTGTGTGCATTAATTCCTTATTAGTGTTGTAATTGCAAATATATATATATATATATATATATATATATATATATATATACTAGTGCAATGAAGGTGGACGACCCATATATTTTACTAAATTTCACAGGTTACGTGGACAGCAGCAGTCCACATCATCCATGCCTTTGATAGATATATATCTTGTCACTACTTCACTGTGAATTGAATTGTGAAAAGTAAAAGGATGGAGGAACATGGATCATCGCACTCTAAGCGTCTCATTGCAAATTTAACTATTGCTACCTTCCTAGCGTAGTAGCACCTTGGGTTATACGTTCTTCCAACCGTGTCTTATGTGGGGCCCACTATGAATTATTTGGAAAAGAATAAGCTATCTGCTGTTTGATTTGTTTGGCGATTAATTAAATCAATAAAAAAACCTGTTGGAGTCTAGATGAGTGTCTCATATTTGTGCAGATTCAACAACCAGCCATTCAAAGTTTCAGTCAAACTATAGATTTAATAATGATGTATTTAATAACAAACAAATCTTGGAATTAATAAAAAAACCATAGATTTAATAATGATGCATTTCAAGTTAACACTAATGAGTTTATTACCTAGGAGTGCATTGCCAAGGTGTCATTCTTTTTCATGCTCTTGTTGTTGTTTAGTAGGGTAGGAGAATAATTGTTGGTATTGAATAATATTTGCATTGGCTAATCTGATTGGACTATTCAATTAATTAAGCAATTTGGTGGTAGTTTTGGCAATTCACTATCTTTGTTATTGTACTTTTTGAGCAAATTTAGGCAACTCATGTGAATTGATTTAACCAAGATATCTTGTGGTTTAGGCAATCATGTGAATTAATTTAACTAGGATATTTATTGTTGAACGTTGACTTTGTTTGTCTTTGTTAATTTCTCATTAACATTCTTTTAGATTTTGGCTGTGTTGGAATATGATTTGAATTCATTTGTACTTTGTGTTTTACAGTGTTTTAATAAACATTCAATGGTAAGGAAGCTAAGAATAAGCTGATCAAGGCTATTAGCTCTAAACAGTTTGATTCTAGATGCGATAAGATCACTTCCAAGTTTCACTCTATTTATCTTAATAAGAGATCATCCGAAGTAGCTTAATTACCTTGGTGCAGGCTCAATTGTTGGGGTATCTTGTTTCTAACAGACTAAGTATTGATTGTTTTATTTAATCATGGTATATTAGTACCTTGAAAGGATACTTGCAATGGTGACAACAAATAAAATCCTAAACCTTCACTGTCTAGCTACCATAATGCATTGATAATACTCCATGTAAATTTAGATGTTGTACATTAGAATGGTATCTATTGCTGTACATTTGAATGTTGTATATTACTGTGCATTTGAATATTTTCTTGGATATAAAATTATACATATATACACATCATTAATATATATATCAATGATCAATTTAATTAATCTAAGCATTTGAATATTTTCTTGGATATAGAATGTTGTGTACTACTGTGCATTTATTATTTTATTTTTTTAATTTATTTTTTGTATTAGTAAAGAATTATCTCTATATGATTGAAACTAATGCTTTGGTTCTTATTAAATTGTTAGAAAAGCGATAAACATGTTACAAAAATTATTAGTTCTTTCTTTTAATTAAATTTTTTTGTGTGATTAATACATTCTCCCATTGCCATATTTGTGAATGTTAGTTTAGAGATACAAAACATGCGCCCAGACCGACAGTGGATGTATCAAAGGAGAACAAGAGGATTAATTGATCCAACTTTTTTAGCTGGGCTCAATTCATTTGTGGAGTTTGCTAAGGCTCACCTGAATTGTCTTGATGGTTATTTGATGAGATGTCCATGCAACCACAAGAAATGTCAGAATCGGAATTTTTTGGATGAAGATACTGTTAAAGCACATATTGCTAAGTATGGATTTGTGGAGAATTATGAAACATGGATCCATCATGTTGAAATTGATGATGATGATGATGATATATTTAGAGGGCATGTGGTAGGAGAAGTGTTTGAGCAATATGTTGGGGATGAGAATGTGTCTGCATTTGAGACAATGGTTTATGACCCTGTAGGGCCATCATTCCAACCACATGATATTCAAGACAACCCAACCCCAGCAATTAAACATATTTATGATATGTTAAGAGCAGAACAACAAGAGTTATGGACAAATAATCATAATAGAATATCAAAGTTATCTGTTGTTGCTCGTTTAATTAATTTGAAGGTAGAACATCATTTTCTGAAAGATTATATGATGATTTTTGCCAATTGATGAAAGAATGCCTCCCAAGTAACAATGTTATGGTTGATGGATTCTATCAAACGAAGCAGTTAGTTAGAAGGTTGGGGCTACCAGTTGAACAGATTGATTGTTTTAAAAAAGCTTGCATGTTGTACTGGGGTGGAGATAGTGAATTGATGAGTTGTAAATTATGTGGCCATGATAGGTACAAGAGAGGTAGAACTGATTTTGGTAACCGAAAAACAATGGTACCATATAAGAAAATGTTCTACTTCCCTTTGACACCTTGTCTTTAAAGGTTATATGCATCTAATGCAACTGCTAAACACATGAGATGGCATTTTGAGCATGAAATTGAAAAGGATGGTGTAATGCGGCATTGCTCTGATTCTCCTACATGAAAACACTTTGATAACATGCACCCATCATTTGCATCAGAATGTAGGAATATCAGATTGGGTTTATGAGAAGATGGGTTCCAACCATTTGGCCAATCTGGTCAACAATACTCACCATGGCCAGTGATAGTCACACCATATAATTTACCACCTTGGATGTGCATGAAAGATGAGTACATGTTCCTCTCTATAATTGTTCCGGGTCCGTCAAATCCAAAGGACAAATTAGATGTGTTTCTACAACCTTTGATAGTTGAGCTAAAAGATTTGTGGGAGATTGGTGTGGAGACTTATGATGTTGCGAGCAAACAGAATTTCAAGATGAGAGCTGCATTGATGTGGACTATTCCCAGCTTACTTAATGTTGTCTGGTTGGAGTATAGCGGGAAAGCTAGCATGCCCATACTGCATGGAAGATTCAGATGCTTTCACTTTAACAAAAGGTCGGAAGACATCATGGTTTCATAATCATTGTAGGTTTTTACTACCAAATCATCCTTACAGAAAGAATAAGAAGTGGTTCTTGAAGGGAAAATTAGTAACGAAATCTGCACCTCAGGTGAAATCTGGACTTGAAATACTTGAAGAAATTGAGAGCTTTGGGCTTCAAAAGGTCACAGAAATAGATGGAGAGGAAATAAATTGTGATATTAAAAAGCATTGTAACAAATGTGGGTGGATGAAAAGAAGTATATTTTGGGATTTGCCTTATTGGAAGGCAAACCTCATTAGACACAACTTGGACGTAATGCACATTGAGAAGAACTGTTTTGATAATATTTTTAACACTGTGATGAATGTGTCTGGTAAATCAAAAGACAATGCAAAATCTAGAGAAGATTTAAAGGAATTTTGCAATAGGTCTGAGTTACATATGGATGAAAGAACAAAGAGTTTTCCAAAGGCATGCTACATTCTTGATAGAAAACAAAAAGAAGAATTATGCAATTGGTTGAGAGAGCTCAAACTTCCAAATGGGTATGTCTCAAATATGGGTAGGTGTGTGGACCAATACAAATTGAAATTGTTTGGCATGAAAAGCCATGATTGCCATGTTTTCATGCAACGATTGATACCCACTGCATTTCGAGAGCTACTTCCACAAAATGTATGGGAAGCACTGACAGAGTTGAGAATTATTTTTAAAGATCTCAGTGCTAGAGTCATTAAAGCTAAGGATATGCAGAGATTGGAATGGGAAATCCCAATTATTTTGTTTAAGCTTGAGAGAATATTTCCTCCAAGCTTCTTTGATTGCATGGAACATCTCCCAGTTCACTTAGCATATGAAGCACGAATTGCTGGGCCTGTACAATATAAATGGATGTATCCCTTTGAAAGGTATAAATATGATCTTTTTTTTTGGGAATTTCTATTAAATTAAAAAATATTTAATTGTAGTCATATATAATTTTAAGCATGTTAAATACAGGTATTTGCATAGATTGAAGAATAACGTTAAAAATAAAGCTCATGTTGAAGGATCAATTTGTAATGCATACCTCATCGAAGAAATATCATCATTTTGTGCACATTACTTCGAGTCACATATTCACACAAGACATCGAAAAGTCGGAAGGAACGATGATAATATTAATTTTGATATGCAAGCATATCCTGGAATCCTTTCAATTTTTAAACCATCTGGTAGGCATTTGGGTCCCGCAAAAACACGGCGTTTAGTTGAAAAAGAATATCATGCTGCTCGGACATATGTTTTATTAAACTGTGATGAAGTTCAACCATACATCAAGTAAGTGATAATAATATATTGCACTACTTCATTTTCATTTGATCCTAATAATTCACATATATGATCTAATTTATTTTTATCAATTCAGACTATATGAAGAATGGGTAAGGGCAAATCAAGCTAATATTCAAGATCATGAAATTGACCATCTATTGGAAACAGAATTTGCATTATGGTTTGATAATTATGTGAGTGCCCCAACCTAATCATATTGAAAGCATATCAAATTTTTATTGTCTATTAATAACTTTCTATTTTCATGTTTTTATATGATACACAGGCCCACCATCCTAGTTCAGGGATAATGAATGAATGGTTAAAATCCCTTGCCGCCCAACCAATGCATAAGGTTAAAACATACAATGGTTATTGTGTAAATGACTACAAATTTCATACAGAAAACCATGGATCTTCTATGAGCACAATGAATAGTGGAGTGTGGATCAAGGGATCCAATTTATGTGCTAGTGAGCTTGAATATTTTGGGAAGTTGGTTGAGGTAGTGAAATTGGAGTATGAAAGATGGCCAATGAAAGAGGTCGTATTGTTTAAATGCACCTGGTTTGATCCGACACTATGAATTGGTACCAGGATTCACCCACATTATAAGCTCATTAATGTTCATAAGAATAAAGCATTTAACAAATATGAACCATTTATTCTTGCAACTCAAGATACACAAGTTTTTTACTCACCATATCCTTCATTAAGAAGATCTTGTAATGATTGGTTGGCGGTTTGTGCAATTAAAGCTAGATCTATTGTGGAGGTAGCTGGATCACATGCGTCATCAATTTGTAATACTTTTCAAGAAGATGTAGTACAAGTACATGAAATTGAAAATCATGAGGATGAAATATCTCTAAATTCTTCCGACGGTGCATTCATTGAAATTGATGGTATGGATATTGAAGAAGATGTAAGTCAAGAACGAGAAGTGAGTGAAGAAGATGATGAAGATGAAGAAGAGGAAGACGAAGTGGATTCTTTTCATGATGAAGATGGATAGTAAAATATATATAATGTGATGTGTAAACTAGCTTTTTCATTTCACATTGTGAGGACTACAAGTAGGATGTATTTGTTTAAGTTTTTTTTAAATTTTTCATTGCTGTACAAGCTTGAAAGTTATATATTTTGAATTTGTATTGTTGGTGTTGAGTTTATATTTTTTTATAGATATGGCTTGGAGAAATCGTTCATCCATTCGTCGGGGAATGAGTATGCCTACATCTCAGGCTGAGTCCATAAGGGCATCTACATCATCTTCAGTTACTGCTGTACAGAGCGACATGGCTCCCCCTACTACTCTTACTCATACTACTACTCCTGCTTCTATCTTTATGCCATCTACTATTGCTCCTACTACAGCTTCTGTGCCTCCTCCTACAAGTACTCCTCCAGTTAGTGTTGCACCTACTACAACAACATCCCCTTCAACTATTTTTGCTCCTATTAAGGGTGCATCTATAGGTGATGGTGACTCTTCATGCCGAGTTCATATTTATGTGTTGTCAAACAGGTAAAAGAATCTTTGTCTAGAAAGCAAAAAATAAAATATTAAAAATTTACATGCTCATTTTTGTATTTTAAAATTATACAAATTTTTATTAACATTCATTGTATTATGTTTTTAGGTTTGTGCCACACGGTCATGCCATTTCTAAATTTATTACTGAGAAAATGAAGGAGCGACAGTACAAAGAAGGATACACATGGTCCAAAATTGATAAACACACACATGATTTTTATTGGAGAGAGTTTAAGGTACAATTATGTGTTAATTAATGTAGTAAAATTCTAGTAATTATAATATTATGTTTGTTGCATTAATTTTTTTAAATATCTTATTGGTATTGATATGAATGAACTAATTTTTCATTTTTCTTGTTTTAATTTTTGCAGAAACATTATTATTGGCCTATAGAAGAAGAGGATGCTATCAAAGCAGTTTGGGAAAAACTCTGCCGAGGCCATTATAGTCAAAATTTATGTAGATGGCACAAGTCTTATGAGAAGACCGGTAAGAAGCCTGTTTGGGTTGAAGATGAAATTTGGAACAAATGGTTGGAGCATTGGAACAAAGAAGAGTTCAAGCAGAAGTCCAATCAAGCCTCCATTAATTTTGTTCTGAGTCAGGAGGCAACGGGGGGTGGAATTAGTAGGCATCTAGGAGGCTCTAAGTCATTTGTCGAGCATGCTAAAGACTTGGTAAATATTTTAAAATTTATTTGAGTTTTCTTTCCTTTGAGCATTCAAAAAAATTTCAGGGTTTAATTTTAAACTTTTTACATTGTTCTTATTAAGTAAATTTGTTATAAATTTGTTATGCTTTTGTTTTATTAGAGTAAGACACTTCAGAGAACACCTACTGCGTTTGATCTCTTCTACAAGACTCATGTGAATAAAGAAGGCAAAGGTGTTGATTCACGGGCACAGGCGGTTTATGTAATTTTCAAAATTTATCTCATATTATTTTATTGATTTGTAGATTATTTTATACATTATCTAATTAACATTATTATAATTAATTACAAGATACTATGCAGAAGATGGTTGAGACTACATCTCAGACATTATCAAATGGTTCACAACCTTTACTGCGTGATATTGATCCTATGTACTTCGAGGCTTATGGTGGAGAAAAGAAGAGGAGAGTTTATGGTCTTGGTTCTCATGCATCAAGCTTATTTCAAGAGTCATTTTCTAGTGGTGCTACATCAGCTCCCCCACCACCTTCAGCATCTACCATCCCTCTAGAAATTGTGTCTGAGATGGAGAGCATGAAAAAAAATGATAGACTTGGAAGAGAAAAGCCAAAGTTTGATGTAGCAGAACCAGAACATGATGAGAGACAGGTGCATCATGAGTGGAAGCGTATGTGAATGATGATACAGTCTGGACCAGGCCAAACATCGCAGCCTCGGGAGGACGAGGATGATCAGGACGAGGATGATGATGATGATGATGATGATGATGACCTATAGTTATAGTATGAGTATTTTCATTTGGCTTTGTGGATGTTACTAGTACTATATATACATTTTACTTGTCTTTGTGCACATTAGTACTATATGTTTTCTTTTGTTTTGTGCATGTTATTATGAATACTTTTTATTAGTATGTTATATTTTGTTGAATACATTTGAATTTCTATGTGTTATATTTTATTAAGATGATAATGTTAGAATTCATTTATGTACATGATAACAGGATATTAGTAAATTTGTATTAGATTTGTTGTTGATAAAAAGTATTGTTGCAAATCTGTTATAAATTTGCAACCGATTTGCAAGGGACTTGTTATGGATCCATTGTAAATCTATTACAAATTTTGCAACTGATTTGCAAGGGACAGGTTATAGATCCATTACAAAGTTGTTACAAATTTGCAACCACTTTGCAATGGAATTGACACATATTTTGCAAACTCCGTTGCAAATCCATTGCAAATTTGCAACACATTTGTAATGGATTTGTCTACGACCAAAATATCGGTTGCAAATCCCTTGCAAATTTGCATCCCAATTGTAACCAACTTTACAACGGAATGGTTGCAAGTCCCTTACAATTCCATTACCAATTTATAATATATTTGCAACCGATCTAATGCTAATCCATTACGAGGGGCTTGCTAATCCGTTGCAAGAGTTTTGCAACGGATAAGTCTGCTTCGCAAAAAAATTGCTACGAGCAAAATAGCAACGACATTAATCTGTTGCAAAGTCGTTACAAAATGTATAATTGCGACTGAATTGCAATGGATTCGTCCATTGCAAAACTGTAAAATTTTTGTAGTGTTAAAGCTTGGTTTGCAAGCTTAAGAAATCTATATACAGATTGAAACAAGCATCCCGACAATGGTATTTGAAGTTCCACAATGTTGTCTCATCATTCGATTTTGTTGAGAACATTAAGGATCAATGCATATACTATAAAGACAGTGGGAGTAAGTTTTGCTTTTTAGTCCTATATGTTGATGATATTTTGCTTGCAACCAACAATAACGGTATGTTGCATGAGGTGAAGCGATTTCTCTCTAAGAATTTTGATATGAAAGATATGGGCGAGGCATCTTATGTTATTGGCATTAAGATACATCGAGACAGATCCTGTGGTGTTTTGGGTTTATCTCAGGAAGTCTATATTAATAAACTTCTTGAGAGATTCTGGATGGAAAATTGTTCACCTAGTGTTGCACCTATTGTGAGAGGTGACAAGTTTAACTTGGACTAGTGTTCTAAAAATAACTTGGAAAAGGAACAAATGGATAACATCCCGTATGCTTCAGTCGTTGGAAGTCTTATGTATGCTCAGGTCTGTACGAGACCAGACATTGCATATGCTGTGGGGATGTTGGGAAGATATCAAAGTAATCCAGGGATTTACCACTAGAAAGCTGTAAAGAAAGTAATGAGGTTCCTTCAGGGTACGAAGGAGCACAAGCTTATATACAGAAGATCAGATGACTTAGAAGTCATTGGGTACTTGGATTCAGATTATGCTGGCTGTCTTGACTCTCGGAGATCAACATCAGGTTACATTTTCATGTTGGCCGGTGGTGCTATCTCATGGAGGAGTGCAAAACAGACTTTGGTTGCTACTTCTACTATGGAAGCCGAGTTTGTTTCATGTTTCGAGGCGAGTTCCCAGGGTATTTGGTTGAGGAGTTTCATATTAGGGCTTAGAATCATTGATTCTATATCCAAGCCATTAAGGATGTATTGTGATAATTTTGCTGCTGTATTTGTCTTTAAGAATAATAAGAGTGGTAGTCGAAGTAAACACATCGACATCAAGTATTTGGCACTAAAGGAACGCGTGAATGCCGGTAAAGTAACCATTCAACACATTAGCACAGAGTTGATGATTGCGGATCCTTTGACGAAAGGAATCGCACCGAAGTTGTTTAGAGATCATGTTTAACATATGGGATTTGGTTCTTCTCTATGAACAATTAGTATCACTTTAGTATTGAACTCTTATACATTTATTTATTTATTTACTTGTCTTCTTTTTAAGCGTATACATTAAGTTTGAGAATGACAATTATTAAGTTTATGCATTATTATTTTGCGTGTGTTGGACCCGAATAAGCATCTGGCTTATTCATTATAATAAAATGCCATATATAGGTTTTGCATTAAAGAGAGAAATTGCATCGTAATGCATGGAAGATAATACTCGGTTATAATGATGACTTACCGCCATGATTCATGTAATTTATTTTTTTGATGTAGAACATACTGATTTATAGGTTAATGTGAATGGATATTGATTCAAATTGACACCTTGATAAAGTTGGACCAAGTGGGAGAATGTTAGTTTGAGTTCTATTCTGAATTCAACTTCGTGATGATATTGATTCAAATTGAATTCAAACTAAATAAAGTGGTCCATGACTTATCTAGTGGAATCCTAATTTAATTCTAATTGGCACTTTGAATTGTGATCTAACTTAAACCTTTAAGTTGAGTTAATCCTTTGATGGTAAGGATTATATATAGACAGCACCAGGGGTCCCCAATCTATCGTTCTTGCAAATGCCTAGCTCCATCAGTGGGAGAGGACGAGATAGATTGAAAGAGTCTCTGGTTACTTTAAGCGTGGACTCAAGGCTCTCGTCGTCTTCAACAAATTACTATGACTGGAGGTAAGTGATCCTGCTTCCGCATATAATATACGACATAGACGTCGTAATTAAGTTTGATTAAAAATCTAACATATTCAACTTAAAATAATGATCAAATCATCATAATTTTCATATTTAATGTTTATCAATTTATTTTAATAATTTTATAAAGAGTATTTAATAATATATTCTTTTACCTTATTAATTTTGTAAATAAAGTATTTTAGGAAAAATGAACAACAAAATAAAATTAGACATGATATAAGTTAACTTAATTCCTTAAATACCATCAATTTTGAATCATTATCTGAACGAGGCCTTTCCCATTTAACATGAATAACATGACAAAATATTCAGTAAATTTTTTATCTTCTCAAAAAATATTACCTGTGATTGATGGGAAGAAGATTTGAAGAGGACAATAATTCAAGTTCCAACACGTCATCCAGCCAAAGATTTGATTTTTATGATTATATGAGATATTTATTCAAATAGAAAAAGAATATATATATATATATATATATATATATTAAATGTTTCATGTTTCCTGGATATGAAATTCTCAATTTGCACTATTATTCTCTATGTAATTGACTATTATATATTTTGTTTTAAACTTTTCTTATATAAATAACAATAATTTACTCATCTAACAATAGTTTTAAATTTTAGTCTTTCAAATTTTTAGGACTCTACGGTCAATTGTCCAAGAGGGGTAAGCCAAGTAACTCTTAATGTACGAGAGTTAGCACGGCTAATGACCCTGTAATGCTAACACCTTCAAACTCTCCTAGAGATCTTTTTTTCTCTTTAGGTTGAACGGTTTTGTTGTTTCAATTTTGAGTGGTTTTTATATTTTTATTTGTTCCGATAGACTTTTTTTTTCTCAACTTACGTTATTTTATACTATTTGTGTACTTTTGTGTTTTGTATTGTACTCTCCGTTTTTATGAATAACATGGTTTATTTATTTTGTTAAAAAAATAAAATTTCCCAAAATAGATATAGGGATGAAAATATCTCAGACTTACAAATCCAAAGAACAAAAACATAAAAGAATTTGTTTCCACTAACACTGTATACATAGATCTAAACTTTAAGATGATGATGAGCGAGAATAAATAATTTTTTTACAGTTTTAAAAAATAATGCCAAAGTTTTGATTATCAATGAAAACTTCCAAAAACACTTTTGAAGTTTTCACACATTTACAAATAGATGACTAAATTATCTTCAATTTAGATCATTAAAAGTCAACAAAAATGTAAAATTACATTTTAGCAATAGCTATATAATTTAGTTATTAAAAAAATAAAATAAAAATAATAATAATAATAATCAGGCCCATATTGTCAACATGGTCCAGGTTTTGCAAATGTTGGGTTGAATGTCATGGACTCACCAAAGATTTTTATGAGCCGCAAAAGGTCCATTATGTATGGGAGGGGACCCAAAATTGATACTTTAGGAGTGTGGATGGGATTAACTTCTCATTTGTGTCGATACTGTACCACTAGTGCTACTGCCCGGACACGTGAAATTTATAGAACTTCTAATATTCAGATATAAAACAAAAGTCAACAATATCCAGGAATGGCTACCATAAATTTTATATATAAAAATCGGGTCTTATAAAAAAACTTTAGTATTTGTTTTTCATTTTAAAAAGTTGGGCACACCATAATACAACTAATATTGTTTTGCAAGTTATCAATGAAAATAAAGAAATTAATTATATATTACTTTACACAATGGATCCCATATTACTAATGTCTAATATCTTACTGTAAAATATGAACATGTTCTTAGCATCTGTTTTTTCTATTTCATGTTGTATTTGTAATATTTTTCGCTTATGAGTACCAGATAGTTTATGATTAATTCAGTACAAATTAAACAATAAAAGAAGCTATGATACACAATTCCTTACTATACCTTAGGTGCACATGTTGTACAAGTAGTAAAGTGTACCCAACATGATCGAGTAGTTAAATCCACAAGGACTGACAATTTCTTAGTACTAATTGCTCTTTAAATATCTAACCAGATAAAAAATTGGGAAAATGTTCTAATCTATGGATCTAAAAAAGGATATGACGGGTGGAAAGAGGATGGAAAGAAGTAGGGAATTAAATTATATTAGAAACATTAATATGAAGCAACACCCAAGACTAATCCCTTGAGGAATATGTATTTACTCTCTACAATGACTATCAGGTACATCATCTGGGTATTTTTGCTGTTTGTGTAGGAATTAGGGGCTCGACGCAACTTGAAGTGAAATCAGGAAGAAAACAAGTAAAATACTTTGTAAATGCTAAGTACTTAAGATGGACACGGGTGGAGCATGATCGTGCCGTCCCACTGATTATCCCAGCCTGGATTGTGTTTCAGTGAAAATCCATGTAGGAGGGTGCTTTCAAGCTCAACACAATCCTGACACAATCGTGTCCTTGCTACTGAAAGTCCCAGTCTGAAGATAATTTTAATCAAGCAGAAGAGACACGTGTTGGGTGCTCTTGACACGATCGTGATCTGCCACGGCACGGTCGGAACATGATCATGTCCCTCCTACTAAATCTCCCAGGCAAGCACTTGACCATTTCACTCAGAATTTCCCCGACATGACATGGTCCAAGGGTGTTTTGACCATGTCGAGCCAGAGATCTATCTTTTTAACTCCAGTTACTAGGGTTTCAGTTTTATCTTTGTTCGGGGATCTTCTTCTCCACCGGGAGGATATTGATGAGAGCGAAGATCAAACTTCACCACACCTTCTAAGGCAATTACGGACGAGTTGGAGGCAATAGGGAAGTGGAGCTAGCATACGGAGCTCAACATTGGAGGTGAATCTTGAAGAGAAGGGAGTCATGTCTTCTTTCTTTAGATCTATTGTTGTTTTCTCCATGTTGTACCCATCCATGAGGGGCTAACCGGCCACGGTGCCCCGGTATGTGAACTATGGTGCCTTGTATGCTTTGAGCAATTGCATTTATTGATTTACGGAGTTCTTTTGGTTTTTGTGTTAAATCTTGTGTTTGTAAAACTTGATGTGTTTGATCTGCGTAGCTGCTTAGGTAAAACTCGATGAGTAAAACCATAGTTATCTATGCAAAACTCGGCGTAGTTGAGAACCATAGTTGCAACAATGTTTTTGAGCACACACTAGAACCATAGAATGTACCTAGTAAACCATAAGAGTGAGTGAGCATTTCTAAGCGCATAGGAATCATCCCGGGCACTGTTCTCTTGTTGTTGACATTTGATCCAAACTGCCTAATATCTTCACCTGTTATTTTCCTTCTTCTTTGATAACTTTATTTCTTGTTATTAATATAATCTTCAATTTAAAGTTAACTAGAGATCAGTGACAAGTCAGTACTTTGAGTCAAGTCCCTATGGTTCGACTACCCTACCTTTCACGGGGGTACCACTGTATTACTTGTGTGCGACCCATATACTTGCGAAGGATACATCACCTATCTCGAAGCATGTACTCGATCCTAAACTCCTATGCATGTTCTAAGAAGCAATGCTAAAACTATGACAATCATAGACATCAAGTTTTGTAATCACAACTATGGCAAACATGCAGATCAAGTTTTGCAGTCACAACTATGGTAATCATGCACATCAAGTTTTGCAATAAAAGATTTAACATAGAAGAATCCATGAAAACTCCATAGCCATTATCAAAGAGTAAGTCAAATACACACAATTTCAAGGTTTAATAGCCCAGGGCACAGGAGAACAGTTAACCCCTCATAGGTTCATACGGTGAACAAAAAAAAAAATTGAGAAATCAAACAAGTAAGAATTCATAAACTCTCTTTTGTTTCTCTAATCATCCCAGTCATGATTTGAGGACCTTCCCCCCGACTTAGCTCTACTCTAATTGGTACTCTAGGATCTTAGAACTCTTCTCTATTCAAATGATGGTGAAGTTCATCCAATAGTCATGACAGAAATCCAAGGCAAAGTCCCCTCAAACCCTAACTTCTGAGGTTTAAAACTAATTCTCGACACAAGCACAGTTGTACTTAAGCTGTGCTTATTTCCTGTGCATTTTACAGGTTGGTCTAAGGTTTGGTATCAACTCTAGAATTCTCTAGGCAGAAATTTACATGGGCAAAAATACACCTATGCTTGGGCCGTGCTTTCATTTGCACGGCCATGCTCTGGGCTCTATACCAGTGCTTCCTTCCTTTTGATAAAAACTCCATGTCCAGTGATTTGTACAGGGCAAAGCACGGCCTCAACATGCTCTTGTTTTCTTTAAAACTATATCCATTTCTTACTGAAAGTGATTTAGAAAATTGTATTATCATAAAAGATTTTTTAGAAGCTTCCATAAGGTAACCTATTTTTTGTGTTTATTACCCTTGTTTATATAATTTATAAATTTTTTGGCTAAGAAATTTGTTCTCTGAATAGTATTCAAATCTTTCGAATGCCTATTTTTATGAACTTATGGAATGAAAATTAGAATATTAAACAAAATTTGAGCCTTATTATTTGTTTTTTTTTCTGCTATTGATCCTTGATACATCCTCGCCTGTATACCACAAGTGCACCGGTGTCAAAGTAATAAAGTACGCAAAGGGTTGGTAGTCAAATCCACAGGAAATAAACTATAGAAACAATTAATCTTGCTAAATAACCAAAGTGACAATCAATTCATGAATATGCTCAAGTTGTTATCAAAATATAAAGACAAGAAAATAAGCTAAGGGTAAGAAGAGGAGACAATTAATGAAAAAGTGGGGTACCTAGCCAATACTCCCCCTATGTTTCTTGTTTCAAGTGCAAGACTAAAACTACACTTCCCTAATTGGGATTTAATGAGTCGTGGAAATCCAAAAGCACAAGGTCCCAAATCTAAGGTCAACCATGACTAGTCCCCTACGAGATCCTGGCGAAAAGAAGACTCTTGACACCTTAAACAATGTATGACTTTTTAAAGCTCTAGGGATTCCAAGTGATAAAGCCTATTCCCAAATCTATATCAAACCCTTTGGTCAAGGCAAAAGATCCCTAATCACAACTAAGTCCCCGCGTAGAGGGAACTCTCGACGCCTCACTCTGTAGTAATTGTAAAGAACTCTTGGAAAGTGGAGGTAGGATAAATCACATCGGAGGGGAAAAGGGACGTTCCGCTACTTCTCCACTCATCCTCTCAATCCTCTTCAACCTTGATCAATCTAATCCTAATGGCGATGGTTGCTAGTTGAAAGGATGATTAAAATAGATTCTCAACCCTAGTGTCACTCAAAGGTAAAATCAAAACATTAAGCATACAGATTGAAACTCAAATAAATTCTCAATTAAAGGAAACACAATAAAAGTCAAAGAAACAAATACATTCTAAGGTTTACATGTCCAAGTGCCAATTAAGGGTTTAGCTCTCCATGGAGTAATACAAAATCAAAGATGAAAGCAAATAAGAGTGCAAATAATAAATAAAGATAACCCCCTTTCATCCTATGATGATGGTCTCCAAGAGCCTCTCCGTCCTTCTCCAAACACTTTTCCGTTGAGCCTAGGGCACACCTCAACGAATCAATGTCTTTGGAGGCTCCCCAAATAACTCTCCTTTGAAGGAAATTGATATTAAATGGCCTAGAAATGCTCCTAAACCTCTCAAGAACCTCCTCCAAACCCTACCTGCGCTCCCTCTTAAATCTAGGAAAGATCTCCCTAAATAACTCTTCAAACTGCTATTTAAACACTGAAATTGGGAATCCACACGACCGTGTAGAAAATCCACATGGTCGTGTGGAAATCCACACGGCCGTGTGAAATTTCCCACACCCCCATGTGGATTTTCAGCTTCACCAAAAACTGCTCAAATGGACTACAAATTGCATTATGTTACCTTCTAAGGCCACCTGGATGGACACACACCCTTGTGGTAAGTCATGGAGCATTTATTGATGCATAAAAAACCATGTGGAGAGCTTTTGAAATCTACAAACAACCAAGAAGATGAACGTGTGACTACCTTTGTGCCCTTCTATAACACCAATTTACTTGAACTCTTTAGAAGCTGGTACACACCCTTATGTGCAGTGGCGGACCCAGAAATTTGGTCCAACCTGGGTTTAAATAAAAGTCAATATTTTATATTAATTGCAAAAGACACAGACAAATTTAAAGGACAATATAAACTAAGTCGATATTCAATATCAATAATAAATATACAAAAAAAGTTCAAATATAATACATAATAAGTGAAATAACAATGAAAAATACAAATACAAACTATATGCCAACACTTGAGCCACTCTTGTTACTACTATGATCAAGAGGTGGCAATTGAATCCTACGAGTTTGCATATTTACAAACTACATGCCAACACTAGAGCTGGAGTTTGCAGAGGAAACACAGTAAAGGGTTGAGAATTTTAATTTTAGAGAATAATGAAAGGGGCTTCTCAATTTTGAGGGAAACAAAAACATAAACCTAATAAAATAGTAAAGGACCAGACTACCCTTGGCTTAACAAACAACTCAGCTCAAGTAAACAACACAACACCACCTTGCCTAGAACTTCAAACAAAACACATGATGAACTCATCCTGACCCTCCATTTGTCCCACTAGTCATCTATTAGTTTAAAACTTAAGTCACAATTCAACAAACACAAAACTGCCTAGAACTTGAAACAAAAAACTAGATGATGTCATCTTGACCCTCCACTTGTCTCACTACTAATCATCTATTAATGTAAAACAAAACTTCAATCACCAAACTGAAACACATTTAGTTATAAAATTCAGCCAGGGCTGCCCTCTCTGTTAAGCTGTGCTTAGACTCAGCCAGACTCATATCTTTCAAGGATTTCCAGTAAACCAGCCCCGGCTTCAGCCCGGCTGCCAATATAGTGGGTCCACCCCTGTGACACGTCCGAATATGCGTGTACACCGCAAGTGCACGGGTGTCGAAGTCATAATCCCAGATGAGTGGGTATCGTATCCACAGAGAGTAGGGAATAAAGACACTTAAATTGTTTCTTAACTAATGTGGAAGATGAATAGTGATATGTGTGACAAGATTCAATTCTCAAGAGTAAAAACAATAAGAAAGAGAGCACAAGTAAAGGAGAAGGTAAGGCAATCGATAAAGATGGGGTACCCGGGTATTGTTCCGCCTAGGACAATCGTTTCAAGTGCAAGAAACCTCTATTATGCTTCCTAATTAATGCAATAGTGAGTTATGGAAATCCTTAATTGCATAGTCCCAAATCTAAGGTCAACCATGCCTAACTCTATACATGTCCCGGAGGAGAAATCGAACAATCTCAACACCTCGCACTCGTATAGAATTGTAATGAGCTCTAGGGACTCCAAATGATAAACCCTATTCCTATGTATAGACCTAACCATTTAGTCCAGGTGAAAGATCCCTAGCCACAATTAATACCTAGATGCTAAAATTAATTCAACGCTTCACTCCGTTGCACTCGCAACTAAGCCCCAGCGGAAGGTCATCCCTTAGCCTATTCACTCTACTATGATCGCAAGGAACTCTTGGAACGTGGAGGTAGGATAGATCATACCGGAGGGTAAAGGGGAAGCTCCGCTACCTCTCGACTCACCATCTCAACCCTCTCCAATCTAGTTTTGTCTAACTCTCATGGTGTGTCACTCGCTCACAAGAGTTACCAAGAATAACTCTCAACCCTAGTGTCACTCTAGGGGAGTATTCATACAATCAAGCATACAGGATTGTAACTCATAATAAACATCAATTAATTGAAAGTATAATAAAGAGATTCAATGAAACGAATACATCATAGGGTTCATAAATACCCAAGTACGCACTAGGGGTTTAGCTCTCCATGGAGCTAGATACAATCAATGAAATCAAATGTAAAAACAAAGCATCCATATAAAACCCCCTCATTAGTCATGGCGATGGTCTTGTGGAGAGTCCTCTACTCATCGCAAGGGTCCCTTTGTCCAGCCTAGGATACACCTCGCAGGATCGGTGCCGACGAAAGCTCTCCCACTAACCTCCTTCCAAATAGCGCGTGATGTTGGAGCCATAGAACCTCTCCAAAGCCCTAGCTAATACCTCTCAAAACCCTAGACGCAACCCTCTCTCAAGTCGGGGAAAATATGGAGAAAAGAATGCTGAAATCGGGGTTGAAATCAGCTTTTAAAGGGCTGGAATCGGGAATCCACACGGCCGTGTGAGCGTTCCTATGGATTTTTCACATAGGCGTGTGGAATTTCCATACGCCAGTGTGGATTCTCTGTTTTCCTGTTTTCTCGGCCGGCTATGAACAGTGCTGGTACAGTATTCTTGCTACAGTACCCTACTACAATACCAGCCCAAAATACTCCGAAATCCATGCTTTCCTCAAGGTAACGCAAACGGGCACACATTTACATCATGGATCGCTTTGCTTCTTCAATAACGGACATGTTGGTGTAGATCTTGTTCTATATGCACAAGTCGGAATGCTTGAATGTGACTGCCCTTGTGCCACTCCAAATGGTTATACTAACTTGAATACGAGGAGGTTGGCACACATTCCCGCATCTCGAACCTGACCTGTGTCTTCACGTTTGAACTTTAGCAAGATTTTCTCCAAATTGGTGCATTTACGATCCACATTAGCTTCTTTCTTTCATATTCGGCCTCACAACCCTACCTTCATGAAAGTAACATAACTACACACATATTAGAATTAAAACCTGAGAAAAGTAATGCTCAACACAAGGAAAGAACACTTCGTATTTTTATTGCACAAGCACTTATCAAACTCCCCCACACTTAAGCTTTTGCTTGTCCTCAAGCAAAAATTAAAACATTAAAGCATGGACGAAGGAAATATTGGAAGTGCTTGGCCTTAGGTTCACCAAAGCATACAAAGAGTGCATTCTATAAGTACGGGAAATTTCAACACTAAATACGAAAAATCAATGCTCTAGCTAAAAACTTGAATAAAAAAGGTGACAAACCCGAAATCGTGTAAGTGTGTGAACTCACTCAAGTCGACCCAAAGTATACTCCTCAAAGTTCTACGTATAAGGGACTTATTTATCTACAAAAGGTAACAAAAATTCAAAAAAGGTAGTAGCTTCACACATCCTCTAAGGTAGCCCTTTCCAAAGCGGCCGCTAAGGTGGCTTTCACACTTTCGAGGTGGTAGCTCTTTCCACCGGGGTGGTAGCTTTCACACATCCCATGAGATAACTCTTTCTCTGATTAGGGCATAACTAGTATATGACTTATGAGAGTAGCTTCATGCATCATAGGTGGTAGCTCTTTCCACCCAACAAGCACAACTAAACAACAAAACTATTTTATTATTTCTTTTCATTTTTTCATCATTTTTTTTAGAATTAACACAAGAAACAACTAAAACTAGTCCCATATACATCAAACATGAGTTTCCAACAGGGTTCAAAGGGTGAGTAGTGCAACAAGTGTTAATTGGGCAAAAATTGCTAGAAATTCAAGCAAAAACTAGAGCATGAAAACATTCAATGTGAAAAATTTTCCCAAACTCAAGAATACAATCAATGCAACTAAGGTGAACCGCCATTGGCTATGTGAGCATGTATATCAATCAAAACTAGTACAAAAGAGATGCGTGCGCTATGAAACTCCCCCTCCCCCCCACACTTAAGTTGTACATTGTCCCCAATGTACACATGCAAGCTTATTCATAATGTAACTCAATTAGATTCAGATATGGGAGAAGCAATCGAAACAATACTCCCCTGACTCCTAGTGTTGCATTTGATGGAGCTAAGTCCTTGGGAGTGTTGTTCCAACGGGTCATGAAGCTCACACGGCCAAGTGCCGAAACACCTTGGTCGTGCCCATGACAAAGTCTCAATTCCCATGATGACAAGACCATCTGCACGCATACACGAGGGGGTTCAGTGAAGCTCAATAAAAAACAAAAATAACTCGAGTATATAAAATATAAGACAATGAATACAACTCAAGATACAAAATGAAAATAAACTCAGAAGGAGAGTCCTTTCTGAGTATACAAGTCCAAAATAAAATGCGGAAATAAAAGACGAGGAAAATAAAATCAAGTGTCAATGTCGCGCTCTGGATCCTCTGCTGTTGCTGGTGCTAGATCAAAGGGTGTTGGTGGAGGTGGTGAAGGAGATGCTTACGGAGCTGAGGGGGCCGGAGGAGTCCTTGGCCGCAGGACAAATGATGAGCTGACGTCTTGCTCTAAGATCTGCTGTAAAGTGTCGAAATGTGCCATGAACTCCGTATACTGTGCGGCATGCGTAGCCCTAATATCGGCAATCCCTGCTCGGGCCTCCGCTACCTCTGTCCGTATCACCCCCACAGCGCTCTCGAGCCTCTCAAAGCTATCCTGGGCTTGAGATGGTAAAAACATGCGCACGGGTGGTGGGTCCTTTGTCACCGAAGGTGCCTCAGTCTCCATAGGTGCTATTTGAGGCTCGGGGGCAGGCTGGGAAGCCTTGGCATCATCACCCTCCTCCTCGGCTATCTCTGGGGTCGGTAGAACCAGAGCATAAACCCCTGCCTGAACCCTATGGACCATGCCCATCAATCTCATCGTCTGCAGGCTCAGGGGCACAGGTATACTCATCTTCTTGACCCCGCGAATCACGCCCAAGAAACCCATACCCAGAGCTAATCTCGTAATGTATGGACCCGAGAAGATTGCTCTCCATCTGGCATACTGGCCCTGATGTTAAATGTACTCAGCGACGATGTGCCCTAGATGGATCGGTGTGCGCTGCATCATCGAATACAAGTACAGAAGCTCTTGTCGGCTTAGAACGCCAGTGCTATCACCACGGCCATTCACCGACCTGCTCATGATGGCATGTAGATATTGGTATGCTGGTCGGGACAGGCACGTGGCCTTGGACACCCCAGGCTCATATTGGCCCTGTCCACATAATGCTCTGTAAGGTCTCTGTGGGGTCAGAGCTCTAGGATAATCCATCGGTAACTGAGAGTACTCCTCAGTGTCTGTAAATGCCTCCTAGTACAAGCCGAGCTGAACTGAAAACTGCGTGATACTCAGACTATAGTGATGTCCAAGTGCTCTGAACTGAATTACGTCGAGGTCGTCGAATCTCGACGATAGATTCTATAGTGTAAGCTCCCGGATAGCTAGCTCTCTAATTGACAATAAGTGCTTCCAACCACCTACTGAAACGAGATCCTCGACTTCGTCAGCGAACTCATCCCCTTGATGCAAATCTCTCAATATACTCATGTCCAAGAACCGAGTCTATCCGAATCGAAGTCTCGACGGACGCTCAAAACGAGCCTGATGCTCGGGGATAGTGAATCTCATGCTCTTGTACTCAGGGGACGACTCTTGCGGTCGCTTATCAGCTTGCTTCTTTGACCTAGGTGCCATAGTCTGCAAAAATTGAAAGAGAATTGATAAAACAAGTTAATTCAACATAGCTGCAGAAATACACACGGTCGTGCGGAATTTCCGCACGCCTGTGTGGATCCATGGGCTGTGAACAAATGCACGACCACGTATTAAACTCCACAAATGCACCATTACAACGCTTTTACTTTGTTCTAAATATAAATAATCATTCTAATTGAAGAAACAAAGCATTATTGACTAGTTTCATCGATGAAAATCATGAATTTGTGAAGGGAATCAAAGATAGGGCTTACCGTCGACTTGAGATGAGAAAGCTTTGAAAACAGCCGAAAACCAAGTAAAATCCTTCCAAATTGGCGATATGAGGTCATGAAACAATATAGAAGTGCTCTCAGACACTGGAGGATATTAGGATGAAGAGGAATAATAATCCTTTTAAAAGGACTTGCGCCTCTTGGAGTTTTGTACATCCGCACGGGCGTGTGGAAATTACACACGCCCGTGTACCTCCACAGGAAAGCTTAACAAGGGGCAGGTGCACTGATAAGTGCTTGTGTGATAAGAATGCGAAGCGTTCTTTCCTTATGATGAGCATTACTTTTGTCAGGTTTTAGCGCTAATACGTGTGTATTTATGTACTTTTATGCAGGTTGGGTTGTGAGGCCGATTATTTGTGAAAGAAGCCATTGTAGATCGTTTTACGCATTATTTGGAGGAGATCTTGAGAAGGCTCAAACGCAGAGACATGAGTCGGGTTTAGAATGCTAGAATGTGTGCCAACCTCCTTGTATTCGAGCTAAGGCAATGATTCGGAGGGCATGAAGGCAATTACATCCTAGTATTCCGGCTTGTGCATATTTAGCAAGATCTACACCAACGTGACCATTTATTGAAGAACCAAGGCGATCTAGGACGTGAACGTGTGACCGTTTACATTAACTCAATGAAAGCATGGACTCGTGAGTATTTTGGGCCGTCACTATAGCAGGTACTGTTCACAGCAGGCCGAAGAAGGAGCAAAACAGAGGAGCCACACGGGCGTGTGGAAATTTCACACGCCCGTGCATTAATTCAATAGGCCCGTGTGGAATATCCACAGGGGCGTGTGGAATCCTGATTCCAATCCTATTTAATGCCGATTTCAGCCCCGATTTGAAGATTCTTTTCTTGATCTTTTCCCCAACTTGAGAGAGCGCTGCAGCTAGGGTTTTGAGAGGTATTGGCTAGGGATTTAGAGAGGTTCTACAGCTCTGACATCGTTATCTCTTTGGAAGAAGGTTGGTAAGGGAGCCTCCGTCTGATTGATTCGGCGAGGCGTATCTTATACCGGACCATCGCCATGACTATCGAGGGGGTTTTCCTATGGATTGCTTTCTTTTACATTTGATTTCATTATCGTTTGTATTGTGCTCCATGGAGAGCTAAACCCCTAGTGGGTACTTGGGTATTTGTGAACCTTAGGATGTATTAGTTTCATTGAATCTTTTTATTATGCTTTCAATTAATTGATGTTATTGTGAGTTCTAATCTTGAATTTTTGATTGTTTGAATACTCCCTTAGAGTGACACTAGGGTTGAGAGTTCATGTGGTAACCCTTGTGCGTGAGTGACACACCACGAGAGTTAGACAACGCTTGATTGGAGATGGTTGAGAGGGTGAGTCGAGAGGTACAGGAGCGTCCCCTTTCCCCTCCGGTGTGATAGATTCTACCTCCCTTCCTCGAGTTCTTTGCGGCCATAATAGAGCGAATGAGCTAAGGAAAGACCCTCTGCTGGGCTTAGTTGCGAGTGCAACAGAGTGAAGCGTTGAGGTGATTTTAGCATCTAGGGCTTAATTGTGGTTAGGGACCTTTCTTCTGGACCAAGGGTTAGGTCTACAATTAGAAAGAGATTTATTACTTGGAATCCCCAGAGCTTAATATAATCCTTCTTACGAGTACGAGGTTGAGAGGTTGTTCAACCTCTCCTCCGGGACATGTAGGGGATTAGGCTTGGTTAACCTTAGATTCGGGGCCATGCATTAAAGGATGTCCCTGACTCACCATTGCTTTAGTTAGGAAGCATAATAGAGAGTTCTTGCACTTGAAACGATTTTCCTAGGCGGAACAATACCTGGGTACCCCATCTTTATCGATTGCCTTACCTTCTCCTTTACTTTTGCTCTCTTTTGGGTTGTTTTTACTTTTGAGAATTGAATCTTGTCACACATATCACTATTTATCTTTCATATAGTTAAGAAGAAAATTAAGTATCTTTATTCCCTTTTCCCTGTGGATACGATACCCCACTCACCTGGGATTTATTACTTCTACAACTCCGTGCACTTGCGGGGAGCACTGTCAAGTTATTGGCGCCGTTGCCAGGGAAAAGGCGTTTAGAGATACTTTGCACTTTTATTTTCTTAGCTATTAATTTATCCATTCTATTTCACATATACTTTTCTATCATCGTTCTAATTTGTTCTCCTTTTCTTTGATTTTAGAAGAATGATTTACATACCCGAATTAATCGACACCATCACAAGAATGGTTGAAAATATAGAGGAGAAAGTTTAAGCATTTGCAGTACTGAACACACCGTGTTACTTTTTACAAGAGCCGGATACCATTCAACATGTCGTGGAAGAATCAGTTGAAGAGTACATCACCAGAATTTAGAAGCAGGACTGTGAATTACATAGTGTGCTAGATCAGTTTAAGAGGTCCGCGTTGGCATCATCGAGTGATTATTTAGAAGAAAGTTTGGAAGCAGTTCTCGATCAGTTCGACTCATTTTATCACGAATAAAGGTAGGAACTTTTCTCAGTAGGGGAGATTTGTGGTTTGAATACAGTGACAGTTGTTGATTACCATACAGAAATACATTCAAAGTCGGGAGAAGGGAAGAATGAAGTTGAGCAGGAAACGAACCAATTTGAGGAAATTGATAGGTTGAAGGAGAGTAGGTTACGTCCGTCAATTGATGAACTGCCAACCTTAGAGCTCAAGACCTTACCAGCACACTTGGAGTATGCTTTCTTGATGGAAGAATCTAAACTTCCGATGATTATAGCCTCGAATTTGTCGGTGGATCAAAAGGACAAGCTTGTTAGTATGCTAAAAAAGCATAAGTCGGCTATTGCATGGAAGATTTCAGATATCAAGGGCATAAATCCGTCCTTTTGCACCCATAAAATCTTAATGGAAGATGATTACAGGTATGTAATCCAACCACAGCGAAGACTAAATCCAAATATGAAGGAAGTTGTTAAAGCAGAAGTAATGAAGCTACTAGATGCAGGAATTATTTATCCCATATCCGATAGTGCATGGGTGAGCCCAACTCAAATGGTTTCGAAAAAAGGAGGCATGACGGTGGTAATCAATGAAAAGAATGAGTTGATTCCGACTAGGACAGTTACAGGATGGCGAGTTTGTATTGATTATAGAAGACTAAATGACGCCACTCGCAAAGATCATTTTCCGTTGCCATTTATAGATCAAATGTTGGAGCGTTTAGCAGGGCATCAATTTTATTGTTTCCTTGATGGTATGTTAAGATATTTTCAAATCCTTATAGCTCCAGAAGATCAGGAAAAGACCACTTTTACTTGTCCTTATGGTACTTTTGCTTACCGAAGAATGCCTTTTGGGTTGTGCAACGCACCGGCCACATTCCAACGTTGTATGACAACCATTTTTGATGATTTGCTAGAGGACATTATGGAGGTATTTATGGATGATTTTTTGGTATTTAGAAACTCTTTCGACAGTGTCATTTATGGAGAAAGTTCTAGTGAGATGTGAAGAAACGAACCTCGTCCTCAATTGGGAGAAGTGTCATTTTATGGTTCAAGAAGGCATTGTCCTTGGACATAAGATTTCAAAAGCAGGGATGGAGGTGGACAAGACAAAGATTGAGGTAATCGAGAAGCTTCCTCCACCTTCAATTGTAAAGGGGATCTGCAGCTTCTTGGGGCATGCAGGGTTTTACAGAAGGTTTATCAAGGACTTCTGGAAGATCACACAACCATTGACTAACCTCCTAGAAAAAGATGCTCCTTTCAACTTTGGGGATGATTGTTTAAGTGCATTTAAGTTGTTGAAGGAAAGATTAGTGCAAGCACCAATTCTGACAATACCGGATTGGAATGAACCCTTTGAGCTCATGTGTGATGCAAGTGATTACGCTATAGGAGTGGTTTTAGGACAGAGGAAGGACAAGCAATTCCGTCCAATCTATTATGCTAGCAAGACTCTCACAAGCGCATAGGAGAACTATACAACTATCGAAAATGAATAATTAGCAGTGGTATTTGCTTTTGACAAGTTCAGGCCATATCTGATATTATCAAGACTGACAGTATTTATGGATCATTCAACACTCCGCTATCTCATGAATAAAGCTGACGTGAAGCCAAGGTTGATTTAGTGGATTTTATTATTGCAGGAGTTCGATATGGAAATAAAAGACAAGAGGGGAACTGAAAATGTGGTTGCAGATCACCTTTCAAGATTAGAAGGGTGTGAGGAGCAAGAACAGGCGAGCAAGGAGATCAACGATTTTTTCCCTGGAGAACATTTGTATGCGATATAGGAGTCAGAATCAGAGGGTACTCCATGGTTTGCAGATTTTGCAAACTATTTGCCAGGGAAGGTAATGAAGCAAGGTCTCAGTTTTCAGCAGAAGAAAAAGTTTTTTAGTGATTTAAAGAACTACTTATGGGATGATCCTTACTTGTTCCGTATTTGCGCCGACCATGTGGTTCAACGATGTGTATCTAGGGAGGAAGGTTGGACCATCATTGCACATTGTCATTCAGGTCCCGTTTGGGGGCATTATGCTTCGAGCAGGACTGCTGAAAAAATTCTTGCCGCCGGATTCTATTGGCCAACTTTATTCCAGGATACTCATCAGTTTGTTCTTCAATGTGACAACTATTAGAGGGCTGGGAATCTATCGCGAAGAGATGAAATGCCTCAAAATCTGATGCAATTTTGTGAGGTGTTCGATGTGTGGGGTATTGATTTCATGGGACCATTCCCGAGGTCTAATGGAAATCAATACATCTTAGTGGCAGTTGATTATGTCTCTAAATGGGTAGAAGCTCAAGCCCTTCCAACCAATGATTCTAGAACAGTGGTAAAATTTCTGAAGAAGTTGTTTTCTCGGTTTGGGACTCCAAGAATTATCATAAGCGATCGTGGAACTCACTTCTGCAACATTCAACTTGCTAAAATGTTGAAGCGCTATGGGGTGCATCATCATCTTGCTACCCCTTATCACCCACAAATGAGTGGTCAAGTAGAAGTCACAAACAGAGAACTTAAGAGGATTTTAACCAAATCTGTGGAACAAGGGAAGCGGGATTGGTCGGAAAGGTTAGACGACACACTTTGGGCTCATCGAACAGCGTACAAGACACCAATAGGGACCACTCCCTATAATTTGGTTTATGGAAAGTCTTGTTACTTACCTGTGGAGTTGGAGCATAGGGCGTACTGGGCAATCAAGGCCATGAATCTTGACTTGCACAAGTCGGGGGAACAGAGAATGCTACATCTTAATGAGCTGAATGAATGGAGGATGAAAGCATATGAGAATGTAAGGATTTATAAGGAAAGAATTCGGAAATGGCATGACAAGCATATTAAAAATTCGAAGGAGTTCAAGGTGGGAGATCAGGTGTTGCTATTCAATTCTCGTCGATGTTTATTTCTGGGGAAGCTCAAGTCTAGATGGTTTGACCCTTACACGGTGACCGAAATTTCACCTCATGGGGCTGTAGAGGTTACCCATCCGGAGAAGGGTACGCTTAAGGTAAACAGACGCAGGCTGAAACCATACCATGGAGGAGAGGTTAGTAATGCCGACAAAGAAGTATTCTCCCTTCATGAACCCCATGAGGAGAGACAAGGTACATCAAGCTTAGTGACGTTAAACAAGCGCTTCTTGGGAGGCAACCCAATTGTTTACTGTTTTTCCTAGTCATAGTTTAATTTTGCATGAATAACTTGTTAAGTGTTGGTGTCTTCATGTTTAGATGCTTGTGCTGTTTTCATTTTGGTAGATTTCTGTGTCATCGTGTCTTTTCATGTGGATTTGGCAAAGATTTATTCGTTTGAGCTTGTTTCTATTATTTTTCACTGGTAATTGTTGCATAAAAGAGCAGGCTCTGAATGTGTAAACATGTTCAGAAAATTTCTGCAGAGCCTGCAGAGTTTTTCAAGTCATCCAGAGAAAACGCAGGGGCGTGTGGAATTTCTACACACCCGTGGGGTTGTATTACGAGCTCATCCAGAAAAGGTACAGGGGCGTGGACTCGCCCTTGTGAGCGACCTTGCGATTATTGCATGGCCGTGCAGAATTACCGCACGGGCGTGCGTTGTTCTGCAGAAACCTGGGAATTTTTTCTGAGAGCACACAGGGGCATGCACTCGCCCCTGTAGGCAACCTTGTGACCAACACACGAGCGTGGGTATTTTTTCTACGCCTGTACGGATTTCTGCAGACGATCCCTTCTCCATCCCGAGAGCGCACAGGGACGTGCGAATGCCCCTGTGAGTTGGGCCTGTGATTGTCCACGGTCGTGCGGAATTTCCGCACGGGCATGCGAAACACTTAGAGATTTCTCTTGGTTTGACAGAAAGGGCACAGGGGCGTGCGGCTATCCCTATGGGTCGGGCGCACGGGCGTGGGTAATTTCCGCACGCCCGTGCGGTTGCGCTCAGAGTGGGTGAAATTTTTCCCGAGAGCGCACAGGGGCGTGCATCCACCCCTGCGAGTCTCTCATGTAAAGGCACACGGGCGTGCGTACTTTTGGCACACCCGTGTGGATGTGCAGGCGTCATAAAGCTGCGCCTCTCATTATAAGCCTCTCTCATTAGCACACTTCCAACTGAGTAGAGAACATTCCCCAGCACTTCTCCCGACTTCCGAGCGGTGATTTTTCGTCGATAAATTGAGTTTCTCGCCGATTTCAGAGATTTTTCGGTTCAACTCATCGGTAAAACTCCTGTTTCATCTTGAGGATGCCCTTATTTTGATTCTATTCGATTTTATTTAATTAAACTGGAAAATGTGCCTCGGTTCCAGGCTAAAATGATCTTTGATATGTTTTCATGAGCTTTGAAAGTGAGAGGGAGATGCATTCATAGCTTTTGGCAAAGGGGCAGTGCGATTTTTCACTCCCCATGAATCCACACGACCGTGTGAATTCCTGCAGAATTGTATTTTGATCAAAACTAATTAAGCTCTTTTCCAAAACATGCAGGTGGGTAAGCGTCCCAGGGAGCCTAATCCTGAACCGAAAAGCATAGAATTCACACTTCCCGAACATAAAACTCGATTTGAGCGACTAGCGAAGCTTAAATTTGGTCAAACACGGATCCCTGATGTGAGCTCAATGAGGGAGGTGCAATTAGCAGATGACATCACCGATGAGGTTGAGGAATTTCTATCGGTGGGCGGTTGGCGTAAGCTTTTGAGTATTCGTGATCCCGCCATTCGCCCACTCACATTGGAGGTGCTCGCTTCGTTTGAGTTTGACCGCTCGTACGCTGATTTTGATAGTGCCGGTACCATTCAGTTCAGAGGCTTTGGGCAGCATCATAACATGAGCCTCACACAGTTTTCTGTTAGTTCTTACTAGCCTTGAGAAACGTGGTAATATGTTTTAGAAACTCTCTTGGTTCAATCTATTTGTATTTAAACAATGCAACCTTGTCTAGAGTTTCATTCAAAACTCTAGGGGAAGTCTATTCCCAAGCACCCCAGTCACATGCTAGATTTGCCTTCCATTTATCTTCACCATTAGTCTGGTTTCTAGTTTTCTTGTTTCTTTTTTATTTGACTAATAAAACCCTTGATTTAAATAGAAAATAGGATTAACTCTAG
>NW_024086580.1:0-50156 GCF_009730915.1 Dioscorea cayenensis subsp. rotundata
CTGGACCAAAGGGTTAGGTCTATAATTAGGAAGAGATTTATCACTTGAATCCCTAGTGCTCATTCCAACTCTATTCGAGTGTGAGGTTGAGAGGTTATCTAATCTCTCCTCCGGGACATGTATAGAGTTAGGCATAGTTGACCTTAGATTTAGGACTATGTATTTAAGGATTTCCATGACTCACCATTGAATTGATTAGGAAGCATAATAGAGGGTTGTTCCACTTGAAATGATTGTCCTAGGTGGAGCATTATTTGAGTACCCCATCTTTATTGATTGCCTTACCTCCCTATTTACTCGTACTCTCTTACTTGTTGTTTTTACTTTTGAGAATTGAATCATTGTCACACTTATCACTACTAATCTTTCACATAGCTAAGAAGGGGATTAAGTGTTTTTATTCCCTATTCCTTGTGGATTCGATACCCGCTCATCACTTTAATCAGATTTTATATCACATTTGTGTTTATTTGTGCTCTTTTGTGCATTTAGGGTTATGGAGACAAGTCTGGAAGAAAGAAAGCAAAGATATATCATTGACACAATTGTTTAGCAAATTCTTCTTTCGAATAAGTGTCAAGGCATAAGTTGTGATAAAAAATATGTGGGTGTGTACTAAGCTCCAAAATGTTCAAGTGAATACACAAATTGGAGAGGCACAAAGGTAGTCCCACTTATATGTTTCGACTTGTGTAACATTGTTAAGAGCTTCATCAATGTGTTTTAAGGAAAAGGTATGATATGATTTACTGCATCGATGTGTGCCCAATCACGGAGCCCCAATGAAGAAATTGAAGTCGGGAGACTATAGAAAAAGTAATACAGAAGTTTACTGCAGTAAAATTATTATAGCAGTTACTATTTATAGTACGCAAGAAATGGAAACCTAGAAATCCACATGCCTATGTGGAATTTACACAGGGGCGTATGGATGCCCAATTTCAGCCCTTTAAATACCGCTTGGAGAGTTTATTTTAGTGATCTTCTTCCTACCTTTTACCTATCTTTAGGGGAGAGCGTGGCTAGGGTTTGGAGAGGTTTTTGCTGGGGTTTTCGAGCGTTCTATGGCATTTGACATCAATTTTTTTGGGGGAGAGTTATTAGGGGAACTTCCAATGGCCTTGATTCAGCGGAGTGTGCCCAAGGCTTGATGAAGGAGTCTTTGGAGAAGTCGAGGAAGCTCCTCAAGACCATCAACATGGATGACAAGGGGGTTATCTCTATGGATTGCTTGCACTTATTTTTGATTTTATCTTTAACTATGTATTACTCCATGTTCAATTAAACCCCTAGTGGGTGCTTGGACTTGTAAACCCTAGGATGATTTTGTTTCATTGACTTTTATTTTGTTTCTTTAATTGATGTTTTAAATGAGTTTCAATCATGCATGCTTATCATTATGATTTTCCCTTACAGTGACACTAAGGTTGAGAATCTATGTAGGTAATCCTTGGAAGGGGTGTTAACTTCACTAGGGTTAGACTTAGGGAGGTTGAAGAGGGTTGAGAGGGTTAGTCGAGAGGTAGCAAAACATCACCTTTCCCTTCCAACATAATTTATCCTCCTCCATGTTCTAAGAGTTCTTTGTGATCATCATAGAGTGAGTCGGTAAAAAGAAAAACTCCATTGTGGCTTACTTGCTTGAGCAATACTTGTGAAGTGTTGAGTAATCCTTAGTGCTGGGGCTTAATTGTGATTAGGGGTCTTTTGTCTGAACCAAAGGGTTAGATTTAAATTAGGGAATAGGGTTTATCACTTGGAGTCCCTAGACCCTCAAGCAGTTCCATAGAGTATCAGGTATTGAGAGTACTCCTTTCCGTCGGGGCATAGTGTAGAGTGCTAGTCGTGGTTGACCTTAGGTTTGGGACCATGTATCTTTGAATTTCCATGACTCATTAGACTTTAATTAGGAGGCATAATATTATTCTTGCACTTAAAACATTAGTCCTAGGGTGAGCATTGTCCGGGTACCCCATTTTACCATTGATCGTCCTATTCGATTACTTTTTCTTGTTCTGTTTTCTTTTCCACTTTTTTTTGAATTAATATCTTGAATTAATTCACAAATTGGTTTTCACTTTAGCAAAATACCAATACTTCTTATTTCAGAACAACTATTCCTTGTGGATTCGATCGCCCACTTATCGGGGTATTTTTATTACTTCGACAACCCGTGCACTTGCGGTACACACATGCAAGGGTGTGTCGACCATCATCACGAATTCAAGGGGTTTTATTCAATGGTTTTTATTGATTTTCATTACGTTATTTTTTGGCCCTGTAATTAGCCCCATGGAGGGATAAACCCCAGTAGATATTTTGGCATATGAACCCTAGGATCATATCTTTGTATTGATTTACTTTATGTCTTTTATTAAATCTGAGTTTAATTGAGTTTAAATCTTGTTTTCTCATTTCTTGCATGTCATATTAATCCTTATGATTGATTTGTTTTGCATGATATGTTGCCTTGGTAAGAGAGATGTCTCCATTAGGGTTAGAACTCCAAGATTGAAGAGGGTTGAAAGGGTGAGTCATGAGATGATGGAGTGTTCCCTTTCCTCTCCGATGAGTGCTTCCTATCTCCATATCCCTAAACTTTATGCAACCATATTTGGTGTGAGGCGTGAGATTGAGAGATTTCTCCACCAAGACTTTATAGGGGTTAGGGATCTTTCACCTAGAAGTAGGGTTAGATCTATCTTTAGGAATCATTGTACTCTTAGGAATCCCTATAGTCCATTGGGGTCATTTGTGGTGTGAGGTGTGAGATTGAGTGATTTCTCCACCAGGACCTCGTAAGGAACTAGTATCGCTAGCCTAGAGGTAGGGATCAATTATTCTTGGATTACCTTGACTCATTTAGATCGGTTCAGTAATATTAAATAAATCGTGTGCTTCATGTTAGATCCTAGGGGGATCATTGCCCGGGTACCTCATCTTTATTGATTGAGACTTACCTTATTTTATTTTCCCTTTGCTTCTTGCAGATTTATATTTCTTCCTTTATTTTTATCTTTATTGACTAGATAACTGAGAAAAAGGTTATTACTAATAGTTCAATTCCTTATAGATTCGACCATCCGACCCATTGGGTGCTTTATTAATTTGACACCCATGCACTCATGACGACATGCACGCATTGATTGGTGTGTCATGAGGTGTTAAGATTAAAGCGATTTCTCCATCGGTTCTTCGTAGTGGAATAGTATTGGTGATCTGGACATTGGTACCAATCATTCTTGGATTTCATCAACTTGATTAACTCGGTTTAGACACACTTGTAAATCTTACACTTCATGTTAGATCCTAGGAGGAGCATTGCCTAGGTACTTCATCTTTATTCATTGACACTTCCCTCATTTTTACTCTTCTGTGTTTGCTTGTGACATTCATACTTCTCGTTATTAAGTTCATTTCATCATATTCTTCATTTTCACTAGATAACTTAGAAGTAATTATTACTAATACTTCCGTTCACTATGGATTCGACTAGCCAACTCATTGGGTACTTTATTACTTTGACACCTGTACACTTGCGGTGCACACATGCAAGAGGTGTGTTAAGTTTTTGGCGCCGTTGCCAGGGAATGGGATATTAGGAATACTTGGACTTTTTTCTTTAGTCATTCACCTTTTCATTTCTTTTCTACTTCATATTTCTTCTTTCGCCGTTTTCATTTTTCTTTTATTGATTTCAGCTATAGGTTATGACCTGAAGGAATCCGTCAACATTGGTTGAAGAAGATCCAGGAATTGAGTGTAAATTTCCATAGAAGGAGCAAGGAACATATATAAGAACATAATTTTCCAGTTGAAATAGAAGTTGAATAATTTGAAAATATGGCAGAACAAGGGGGACATCAGAGAACACTTTCAGATTTTTCCCCACCTACAGTTTGTGGGACACAGTCGAGCATTATTTGGCCACTAGTTGCAACCCAAAATTTTGAGTTAAAGATGGTTTTGTTTAGATGGTTCAGCAGGCCGCACAACTTAATGGATTAGCTGATGAGGACCCAAACAACCATATTGACAACTTTCTTAAAGTGTACCACATGCTAAAAATTAATGGGGTTTCAGATGATGCAACCGCTTTAGGGCTTTCCCATTCTCATTGAAAGGAAAAGCCAAACAGTGGCTCCACTCATTGCAAATAGCTTCCATCACTACATGGGATAAAACGGTAGAAGCTTTCCTTGCAAAGAATTTCCCTCCAGGAAAATCAATGAAGCTTCAAAATGAGATCTCCTCATTTGTTCAGAATGAGCTACAATCATTGTTTGAGACATGGGAACGGTTCAAGGATCTCTTGCAGAAGTGTCCTTAACATGGTTCCAAGAATTAATAATCATTCATACATTTTTTAATGGGTTGAATCCAAGGACTAGACAGTTTCTTGATGCCGCCTCAAGAAGAACACTAGGAAACAAGACCAAAAAAGAGGCCCGGCAGCTGATTGAAGAAATGGCCTTGAATAGCTATCATTGGAATGCAAGAGAGAAGAAGAAAGTGGCCGATATCCATCAAGAGTGGCCATGGTCACAAATTGTGATGGTTGTGGGGGTTCACACATTTCAGCAGATTATCCTAGCTTGATTACTACTTCATCCCTAATTGAGCAAGTTGACTTTGTGGGTAATGCGGGAAGAGGACAAGACAATCCCTATAGCAATAACTATAACTAAGGGTGGAGGAACCACCCAAATCTCTCATGGAGTAATCAAGGATAGCAAAAGCCTACTGCCCCACCAGGATTTCAGCAAGCACCTTTGATTCCGAAGAGGGTTCCATAATTGGAAAAGGTTTTGGTAAAGTTTATTCAGTCCACCGACACAAAGATTTTAAAATGTAGAGGCTAGACTCCACAATCACACTGATTCGCTACATAATTTTGAGAACCAAGTGGGTCAAATAGTGATATCATTAGTGGAGAGACCTCAAGGAAGCTTGCCAAGCAACACCGAGATTGACAAGGTCCCCTTGCGTATATCCAGCAAGTGCACGGGTTTGTCGAAGTAATAATCCCGGGTGGCGGGTGTCGAATCCACATGGATTAGGGAATAAAAAAATACTTAATTCGATTCTTAGCTATGTAAAAGATCAATGATAATGAGTGTGATAATGATTCAATTCTCAATAATAAAAAGCAACAAGTAAGAGAGCAAAAAAAGTAAAGAAGGGGATAAGGCAATCGATAGAGATGTGGTACCGGATAATGCTCCGCCTAGGATAATTGTTTCAAGTGCAAGAACCCTCTATTATGCTTCCTAATCAATGCAATGATGAGTCATGGAAATCCTTAATTACATAGTCCCAAATCTAAGGTCAACTATGCCTAACTCTATACATGTCCCGGAGGAGAAATCGAACAATCTCAACACCTCGCACTCGCATAGAGTTACAATGAGCTCTAGGGATTCCAAGTGATAAATCTCTTCCTTAATATAGACCTAACCCTTTGGTCCAGGTGGAAGGTCCCTAACCACAATTGAGCCCTAGGTACTAAGATCACCTCAATGCTTCACTCCGTTGCACGTGCAACTAAGCCCCAGTGGAAGTTCATCCCTTAGACCATTCACTCTATTATGGCCGCAAAGAACTCGAGGAACGGAGGTAGAATTTATCACGCCGGAGGGGAATTGGGACGCTCCTATACCTCTCGATTCACCCTCTCAACCCTCTCCAACCTAGCTTTGTCTAACGCTCGTGGTGTGTCACTCACTCACAAGGTTACCACAAGAACTCTCAACCCTAGTGTCACTCTAGGGGAAATCTTCATACAATCAAGCATACAAGGTTGGAACTCACAATAAACATCAATTTATTGAAAGCATAATAAAAAGGTTCAAAGAAACAAATACATCCTAGGGTTTACAATACCCAAGTACCCACTAGGGGTTTAGCTCTCCATGGAGCTAAGTACAATATAAGAAATAGAGTGTAAAAGCAATGAATCCATAAAGAAACTTCCTCGATAATCGTGTCGATGGTCTTGTGGAAAGTCCTCTACTAAAGTGGTCCAAAGGATTCCCTCGTCCCGGGTATAGGATGCGCCTCGACGGAGCTCCCCTACCAACCTTCTTCCCTAAGGAATGACGATGTCGAGGCTGTAGAACCTCTCTAAAACCTGGGCCAATACCCCTCAAAACCCTAGCAAAAGCCCTCTCTCAACTTGGGGATAAAATCGAGAAAAAAATCGAAAAAAATCGGGGCTGAATCGGCTTTAAATAGGATGGAATCGGGTGACTCCACCCGGACGTGCGACATGTCACACGCCCCATGGAATTTCCATGCAGGCGTGGATAATTTCCCACTGCGCCCATGTGGATTCTCACAGTTTTCTGTTTTTCTCGGCCGGGCTGTGAATAGTCTTTGCTCACGATGTTTTTTTACCATGTTGCTACACCGCTCTCGCTTTCTGATATCTAACATCGAATAGCTTCCCGAATCGATACTTTCATCGAGATACGCATAAGCGGGCACACGTTCACGTTGTGGATCACTTGCATCTTCAATGATAGGCACGTTGGTGAAGCTCTTGTTCTATGTGCATAAGTCGGAATGCTCGAGTGTGGCTGCCTTTGTGCCCCTTCAAATGGATGTGCCAACTTGAATACGAGGAGGTTGGCACACACACTAGCATCTCACATTGACCTATGTCTTCGCGTTTGAACTTTAGCAAGATTTCCTCCAAACTCGGTGTATTGTAATCCACATTGGCTTCTTTCCTTCATACTTGGCCTCACAACCCTACCTGCATAAAAGTAACATAAAAACAAACATATTAGTGTAAAAACCTTAGAAAAGTAATGCTCAACATAAAGAATGAACGCTTCGCATTCATATCGCACAAGTACTTATCAGAGATCAACCCAAGGGATGTGGAGCCGATTACTTTGACGAGTGGTTGAGAGCTTAAAGAAAAGCTCCCTGCTAAGAAAAATTCTTAAATTCTCAAGAAAATTATTCAAATTCCTCAAGAAAAGCTGAGGGATGAGGTGCAAGACAAGGATAAGGGGACAGTTGTGTTACCCCTTTCATATGTTCCAAGAATTCCCTATCTAGTGTGATTGAAGTAGGACCAAACTGATGAGCAAAATATAAATTTCTGGATCTATTCAAATAGTTACACATTAACATCCCATTTGTGGAGGCATTGTCATAAATGCCTCGATATGCAAAGTTCTTAAGAAAAATGGAGGAGAGTGTGGCTGTAGTATTGGAAGGAAATTGCTCGGCATTGCTTTAGAAAAATCTGCCGAACAAGATGAAAGATCTAAGAAGCTTTATCATTCCTTGTGCAATCGGAGGTTTGGGGGAAGAAAAAACACTAGTTGATTCGGGGGCCAGCATTAATGTCTTACCATGCACACTATTCAAGAAATTGGGGCTAGGAGAGCCAAGGCCAACCTGAATGACATTACAACTGGCCAATCATTTAGTCCATCATCCAAGAGGTATAATCAAAGATGTTTAAATGAAGGTTGATAAGTATATTTTTCTTCAAGGTTTGTATTACTCGATGTTGATAGGATGTGGAAGTCCCACTAATTTTTGGGAGGCATTCCTATGTACCTCCAAGGAACTCATCGACATAGATGGGCGAGATTATCTCGTGCATAGGAGAGAGAAGATCAACCACCTCATTTGAAGCAATCAATCATTCTCCGACTTTGATGATACATGCTATTTCTTAGATATTCTTGATGAGATTACTAATGAGCATTTACGAGAATATCTACATTCGGATCCATATGAAGGTTGGTCGAACATTGAGGAGGAGATGAACAAGTATGGAAAAACATTTTTCTGAAGAGCAACCAAAAGGAGAATTTCTGAAACATATTTTCCATAACATGAAGAGGTTGAGACATCACCGCAGAAAGCAATCTAACACAATTGGGGTTGAGCACACACAAGTTGAGAGTGGCACCCTCTCGATTCGGGTTATAGGGTTAATCAATTCTCCAGTGAATGAGCCAAAATTTTTGTTCCTCATGTGTGCGAGATAGCAAAGAAGAAAAATTTTTCCATCTACATGAGCAACCGTGAGGTAAGGGACAGCTAAATCAAGCTTAGTGACATAAAAATAAGAGCTTCTTGGTAGAGCAACGAAGTTTTTTTAGTTGTTTTTCTAGCTTAGATTTTTAATATCTGCGATAATAATTGCTATGAGTGTGTGCCTTGTTGATTTTTGTTGATGTTAAATTTTTCATGGAAATTTTTTTGTTGTTTTAAATTATTTTTCATGTATGTGGCATGCTTTGATTGTAATTCATGACTATAGTAAAAAATTGGTGTTAATTTGGAGAATTCATGTTCATTTGAACTGTCTACAGAAATTCTTCAGCCCACATGGCCGCGTCGAATTTCCACACTCCTGGGTACAGTACCCACACGGGGATGTGGAATATCCACATTTCCATGTCCCTTGTAAGAAAATGAGGGACACTATTCATCTTCTTCATTCTTAAAACCATGCACCTTCTCATTTCTCCACTTTAAGAGTCCAACCTTTTGGACTTCCAAACCAATTTTTCTCAGCTTCTTGATGGTTTAGGAGTGTTTTGCCGGCCTTTTCGCCCAGTTTCGTTATTTGATTCAAGTCGGTATGGCCCTAAGGACAAAAAGATAGCTTAGAAACACTTTCGTTAAGATTGGGAACCAACCCCATCACCAGAAATGGAATTTACTTACCCCACGAATAGCGACAAATGTTCGAGCATATCCTAAAGTTGAAGTTTGGACAGTTATGATACATTAATTATGGCACACTTGGGGAGATTGGACTTCTTTGAGAACGTTCATGAGCTTGTTGATGTGGGAGGGCTGGGATCTACTTCTTACTATTTGTGATCCCGTCCAACGAGATATTACACTTGAGGTCCTTGCATCGTTCTCCTTTGATCATTCGCATCTGATTTCAACAAGGAGAATACTATTCAATTTTTGAGCTCTTGAGTCGGTCCCATGTTATGTTTTTGACTCAGTTTGCAGTTATGTTGGGCTTATACAATAGAGATTACATTGGCACAAAGGAGTATGCACAGCTTCCCACTGACTATCCTACTGGCCTTACTCTGAGCCATGTATTTTTGAGACTTGTGTGGCGACTATCAGTTTGTTCCTGGCCAATCACAGGGCTCTTTGATTTCATGACCAGCCCACAGGTATATCCATGTTGTTCTTTGCAAGTCAGTAACAGGTCATGATGATGATACGGGCTACTTAGCTGGTTGGATTTTCTTTATCTCTATTCCATGACTCAGAAAGAGCCCCTTCATCTTGGGTATATTGTGGCTGACTATCTTCACCACCAGAGTCAGTATTTATGGATAGGGGCACTCTTTGCTGACTTATACATCTCTTGACTCCTTTCTAAGATGGATTTTCTTCACGCAATTCGAGGGGATGAGAAGATCAGTACCCCGCATCTTTGGGAATGGTTACTCTTCGACTGATGGGTATTGTGAGGCGCACTGGCGCAGGTGGATATGCACTAGTGGAGCTTTTTTCTGAGGAGTCTAGGAAAGACAATGAGTCACCTGATCAAGATGTAGATGCACCACCTGTGGGAGAGCAGATGGACACAGAGGCACTATAGTAGCACCTAGAGTATCATCCGATCTTGATCCATCTTCTACTTGAGTTCATGACCTTCTGACGAGACTTGAGGCTATTATGGCCACTATCCTTGAGAAACAAGCATGTATTCTAGAGTCCCTTGATCACATTCAGAAGACTTTAGATGAGGACATTACCTCTGACTCACTGTAGCACCAGCACAGGACGCTGACGCTTGAGGCATCCCACTCGTGAAACTTTCTTTATTTGCTTATGCTTTTATTTCTGTCATTGTTATTTTATCATATGGACTTGTGTACTCAGAAAGGTTTCACTTTCTAAGAGTTATCTTCATGCTTTATTTTTGACACACCCCTTACGTGTGTGTACTGCAAGTGCACGGGTTGTCAAAGTAATAAAATACCCCGGTGAGTGGGTAGTTGAATCCATAGGGAATAAATGCTCATAAACAAAAAGTATTGCTATTTAGCTAGAATGAAAACTAATTTGTGATGTTGATTCAAAATATCAATGCGAATAAAAGTAAAAAGAGAAAAGAGAAAGCAAGAGGGATAAAGAGAAGTAATTGATGATAAAATGGGGTACTCAAACAATGCTCATCCTAGGACTATTGCTTCAAGTACAGACTAATATTATACCTCCTAATTGAAGTTTAATGAGTTATGGAGATCCAAAAACACACTATCCCAAACCTATGGTCATTCGTGACTGGCCCTCTACACTATGCCCAGTGGAAAGGGATGCTCTTAACATCTCACACTGTGTGGGACTGCTTGAGGTTCTAGGAACTCCAAGTGAAAAATTCTATTCCCTAAAATAGATCTAACCCTTTGGTCAAGGCGAAAAACCCCTAATCACGATTAAGCCCCGCCGCTAAGGATTACTCAACACTTCACTCTGCCACTGGCGCAACTAAGCCCCAGTGGAGTTCGTCCCTTAGCACTTCACTTTATCATGATCGCAAAGAACTCTTGGAACATGGAGGTAGGATAAATCACAACGGAAGGGAAAGGGGACGTTCCGCTACACCTCGACTCATCTTCTCAACCCTCTTCAATCTCACTAAGTCTAACCGTAATGAAGTTGTCACTCCTTCAAAGGATTACCTAAATGGATTCTCAACCTTATTGTCACTCTATGGGAAAATCACAACAATGATTATGCAAGATTGAAACTCTATTAAAACATCAATTAAAGAAGCATAATAGAAGTTAATGAAAGAAAAACATCCTAGCGTTTACAGCCGAAGTACCCACTAGGGGTTTAGCTCTCTATACAGCAATACAAAAGCAAAGATGAAATCAAAGATAAATGCAAGCAATCCATAGAGAAAACCCCTTGTCATCCGTATTGATTGTCTTGAGGAGCCGCTTCATCTTCTCCAAAGACTCCTTTATCAAGCCTAGGGAAAACCCCGCCGAATCCAAGCCATCACAAGCTTCCTCAATAAGTTTCTTAAGAAGGAAGTCAATGTCAAATGCAATAGAGCCAGTCCAAAATCCCAGTAAAAATCTCTCCCATCCCTAGCCACCCCCTCCCCAAAAGATAGGAAAAAGAAATGAAGAAGATCTCTAAATGAAGCTCTCAAATCGGTATTTATAGGGCTGAAATTGGTCATCCACATAGGCATGTGGAATTTCCACATGGCCTTGTGGTTTCTAAAACTTCATTTTTCACGTGAGCTATGATTTGTAACTACTATAGTGATTTAGTATATCAAACAACTATAGTACTTTTCACTACAATGCTCTCAACTTCATTTTTCTTCATCAAGACCACCAAGTTGGGCACACAACCATGCAGTAGATCACATCGCGTCTTGCTTTCAAGCACTTTGATGAAACTATTAACAATGTTACACAAGTGAGAATATATGAGTGTAGTTTGCCTTTGTGCCCTCAATTTGTGTATTCACTTGAGCATTTTGGAGGTTGGCACACACCCACATGTCTATGAGCACAACTTGTGCCTTGATCCTTGTTTGATCAAAAAGTTTGCTCAATAATTACGTCCATGATCTATTTTTTTGTTTTCTTTCTTCCAAACTTGTCTACACAACCCTAAATGTACAAAGAACACAAATACACGGATGAGAAAAAACAATATGATAAAAGTAGCGGTCGATGTAAAGAAAAGTATGCTTCGTAATACTTATACCGAGTGATAAGTGCTTATGTAATAGTAATATGAGTATTATTTTTAATATAATGAGCATTACTTTTCTCGGATTTTATCGACTCATTCATGTGTGTTGTGTTACTAAAATGCATGTAGGGATTGATGGAGACAAGTGTGAAAAAGAAGCCAAAAATAAATCATGGAGGCACTTTGTTGATGACATCTTGGAGTGAACAAACATGAAGGTGCGAGTTGTGCTCAAAGACATGTAAGTTTGTGCCAACCTCCATTGTATTCTAGTGAATATACGAATTGGAGGGGCACAAAGGCAGTCACACTCATGTGTTCTAACTTGTGCAACTCTAACAAGATTATCATCAAATATGATTTTTGTTGAAGAATCAAAACTATCTACCACATGAATGTGTGCCCATTCATGTGGCCTCGACGAAAAGTGTGAACTCGGGAGTATTTTGGTAGAGTACTATAGCAAATTACTTTAGCAATTACTATTCACAAGCCGCTAAAAAATTGATTCCTGTGGATTCACATGGGGATGCACGATTCCAGCCTATTTAAGTCGTGATTTAAGTCTGTTTTGAGAATCTTTTTTCCATCTTTTGCCCATCTCTTCACAATCTTTGGAGGTGCTCGCTGTTAGGGTTTAGAGAGGCTTTGGCAAGGCTTTTAGAGTGGTTCAATGGCTTTCAACACCACATCCCTTTGGAAGAGAGTTATTGGTGGAGCTTTCATCGGCATAGATTTGATGAGGTGTGCCCTAGGCTTGATGAAGGAACCTTTGGAGAAGACGCGGCCACTCCACAAGACCATTGACATGAATACCAAGGTGGTTTTACTTATGGATTGCACGCATTTACTTTTGATTTCATTATTGATTATATCTTGCTCTATGGAGAGCTAAAACCCTAGTTGGTACTTGGACTTGTAAATCCTAGGATGATATTGTTTCTTTGATATTTTTATTATGTTTTTTAAATTGATGTCTTTAACTGAGTTCTATTCTTAAATGATTATTGAATGGGTTTTCCTTTAGAGTGACACTAGGGTTGGGAGCCCACATTAATAATCCTTGTGAGTGAGTGACACACCACGAGGGTTAGACAAAGCAAGATTGGAGAGGGTCGAGAGGGTGACTCGAGAGGTACTAAAACATCCCCTTTCCTCTCTAGTGTGATTTATCCTACCTCCACATTCCAAATTCCTTGCAGTCACAATAGAGTGAAGTGATAAGAGACCAACTCCGCTAGGGCTTAGTTGCGCAAGCAATAGAGTGAAGTGTTGAGGTAATCCTTAGTATCTAGGGCTTAATTATAACAAGGGGTCTTTCGCCTGGACCAAAGGGTTAAATCTATGTTACGGAATAGGGTTTATCACTTAAAGTCCTTAGTGCTTTAAGAAACTTTACACAGTGTGAGGTGTTGAGACTGAGCGATTTCTCTATCGGGGTATTGAGTAGGGCTAGTCACAGTTGACCCTATGTTTGGGACCGTGTATTTTAGGATTTCCATGACTCATTAATCATTAGTTAGGAGACATAATAGTTGGTTTTGCACTTGAAGCAATACTCCTAGGGGGAGTAATGTCCGGGTGCCCCACTTTCTATCGATTGCCTTTCTTTTCATTTTTTGGTAGCGTCTCTCTTTCTTGTTCTTTTTATTTCTTTTCATAATGATATTTGATACGTGTCCGAATATGTGTGTAAACCGCAAGTGTACGGGTGTCGAAGTAATAATTACCCCGGTGAGTGGGTAGTCGAATCCACAGGAAACAAAAGTATTAGTATTAACCAATTCTTAGTTATCTAGTCAAAATCAATGGATATGATGAAATGAACTAATTACAAGAGAATTAATAAGCAAGCAAACGAGCAAAAAAATAAGTAAAGGAGATCTCAATCAATAAAGATGAGGTACCTGGGTAATGCTCCCCCTAGGATCTAACATGAAGCTCACGATTCACTAAATGCTTCTAAACCGAGTCTAATGAGTTGAGGTAATCCAAGAAAAACCGGCCCTTGCTTCCAAGCCACCAATACTAGTCCCCTACAAGGTCCCGGGGGAGAAATCGCTCAATCTCAACACCTCACACTCCATATGACCGCAATACGCTCTAGGGACTCCTAAGAGTGAAACCGATTCCTAAGGATAGATCCAACACTAATTCCCGGCAAAGTATCTCTAACCCCTACAAGGTCCCTGGGGAGAAATCTCTCAATCTCACGCCTCACACAAATATGGTTGCATAGAGTTTAGGGAATACGGAGATAGGAAACACTCAATCGGAAGGGAGGGGACACTCCACTATCTCATGACTCACCCTCTCAACCCTCTTTAACCTTGGCGTTCTAACTCTAAAGGAGGCCTCTCTACATCAAAGTAACAAATCATGCAAATCCAATCTACCACAAGGATTAATTAAACAAAGAAAGCAATGGGAATACAAGGTTAAAACTCAAATCAACTCGAATTAATAGAAACATAAAAGCAAATCATTACAAAAAAACATAAATCCTAGGGTTCACATGCCCAAATACCTACTAAGGTTTAGCCCTCCATGGAGCAAGTTACAAAAACAATGATTATGACAATGAAAAGCAATGAAAACCATGAAGTAAAATCCCCTTAAATTTGTGATGATGGCTTTGATGGGTTGATAAGTGCTTGTGCGATACGAATGCGAAGCGTTCATTCCTTATGTTGAGCATTACTTTTCTCGGGTTTTTACACTAATATGTGTGTTCTCATGTTATTCTTATGCAGGTAGGGTTGTGAGGCCGAGTATGAAGGAAATAGGCCAATGTGGATCACAATGCACTGATTTTGGAGGAAATCTTGCTAAGGTTCAAATGCGAAGACATAGGTCGATGTGAGATGCTAGAGTGTGTGCCAACCTCCTCGTATTCGAGTCGGCACATCCATTTGGAGGGGCACAAAGGCAGTCACACTCGAGTACTCCGACTTATGCACATAGAACAAGAGTTTCGCCAACATGTACACCATTGAAGAAGCAAGTGATCCGCGGCGTGAGCGTGTGCTCGTTTGCGTTACCCGATGAAAATATGGAATTGGGAAGCTATTGAGTCGAATCTTTGTGCGAGCAACTGCGGCATGTATTATAGCGACCTTGTTCACGGTAGGCCCAGAAACCGGAAAGCGAGAGAATCCACGGGCATGTGGAAAATTATCACGCCCGTGTGGAAATCTACGCAGTGCGTGGAGCATTGGCCGCCCGTGTAGTCGCCCGATTCGAGCACTATTTAAAAGCCGATTCAGCCCCGATTTGGGTATTCTTTTCTCCATCTTTTCCCCAACTTGTGAGAGGGCTTCGGCTATTGTTTTGAAGGGTATTAGCTACGGTTTTGGAGAGGTTCTATGGCTCTGACATCGCACCATGTTTGGAAGAAGGTTATTGGGAGAGCTTTCGTCGGCATCGATCCGGCGAGGTGTATCCTAGGCGGACAAAGGATCCCTTGCGACGAGTAGAGGACTCTCCACAAGACCATTGACATGACCATCGAGGGGGTTTCTTTATGGATTCATTGTTTTTACATTACTATTTTCTTTGATTGTACTTAGCTCCATGGAGAGCTAAATCCCTAGTGGGTACTCGGGTATTGTGAACCCTAGGATGTATTTGTTTCTTTGAACCTCTTTATTATGTTTTCAATAAATTGATATTTATTGTGAGTTCCAACCTTGAATGCTTGATTGTATGAACGTTTCCCCTAGAGTGACACTAGGGTTGAGAATTCTTGTTGGTAACCTTGTGAGTAAGTGACACACCACGAGCGTTAGACAAAGCTAAGTTGGAGAGGGTTGAGAGGGTGAGTCGAGAAGTACAAGAGCGTCCCCATTCCCGTCCGGCGTGATAGATTCTACCTTCGTTCCTCGAGTTCTTTGCGGTCATAATAGATTGAGTGGTCTAAGGGATGAACTTCCGCTGGGGCTTAGTTGCGTGTGCAACGGAGTGAAGCGTTGAGGTGATCTTAGTATCTAGGGCTTAATTGTGGTTAGGGACCTTCCACCTAGACCAAAGGGTTAGTTCTATATTAAGGAAGATATTTATCACTTGGAATCCCTAGAACTCATTGCAACTCTATGCGAGTGCGAGGTGTTGAGATTGTTCGATTTCTCCTCCGGGACATGTATAGAGTTAGGCATAGTTGACCTTAGATTTGGGACTATGTAATTAAGGATTTCCACGACTCACAGTTGCATTGATTAGGAAACATAATAGAGGGTTCTTGCACTTGAAACAATTATCCTAGGCGGAGAATTATCCGGGTACCCCATCTCTATCGATTGTCTTACCCCCTTCTTTACTTTTGCTATCATTCTTGTTGCTTTTATTGTTGAGAATTGAATCATTATCACACTCCTTATCACTGATCTTTCACATAGCTAAGAATCAAATTAAGTATTTTTACTCCCTACTCCCTGTGGATTCGACCCCGCTCACCCGGGATTATTACTTCGACAAACCAGTGCACTTGCGGGATATACGCAAGGGGAGCTTGTCATGGGTCGCCCAACATCTTGAAGAATCCTTCTCCGAAGCTAGGTTGCCGAAGGCTCCCTCTATGCTATGACAGAGAGAAAATTTATCAAAGTTGGTGATGGACACCCCCCAATATCGCCAAAGACCTCCTACAAAACCCTAGCCGCCTTGCCTTCAAAGTGCTCGAGAAAACCCTCGCCAAATGTCCCTCAAAAATAGGGCAAAAGGCATATTTGAAGCCCAAAACCGCGCCTGTCACGTGCCCTCACGTGCCCGTGTGGATTTTCCACGCGGCCGCGTGGGCTGCAGGAATTTCCACGCGGGCACATGGAATTTCCGCGTGGGCGCGTGAACAGTAATTTTGCTACAATCGAGCACACGTCCATGTGGTAGGCTATAAACTATTTCTTCATCGACGTATCTTTGAGAGATCTTGCAATCTTTACAAAGAGTAGGAACATGAAGATGTGCCTGCCTTTATGCCCTTTCCAACTAGTGAATTGACTTGAATCTTCTTGGAAATTGGCACACATCTCCATGTTTATGAACTCCTCTTGTGTCTTAGTCCTTGAATTGAATAAGAACTCTCAACATTGTGTCTTTATAGCCTATCTTTGCTGCCTTTTTACTCTTCAAGGCATTCACAACCTATATGCATAAAAGAACACCAAATACACAATATGAGGCATAAAAAATGGTAAAAATGATGCTCAATGCATATAAAACATATATAAAAATATATCTACTCAAGCACTTATCAATAGACGTGTGGTCATTTATGTTGCATCGATGAAAAGTGCAGATTCGGGGTATTTTTGGTGGACTACTATAGCAGGTTTGATAAGTGCTTGTGCGATATGAATGTGAAGCATTCATTCCTTAAGTTGAGCATTACTTTTCTTGGGTTTTTACACTAATATGTGTGTTTTTATGTTACTTTCATGCAGGTAGGGTTGTGAGGCCGATTATGAAGGAAAGAAGGCAATGTGGATCACAATGCACCGATTTTGGAGGAAATCTTGCTAAGGTTCAAACGCGAAGACATAGGTCGGGTGTGAGATGCTAGAGTGTGTGCCAACCTCCTCGTATTCTAATTGGCATATCCATTTGGAGGGGCACAAGGGCAGTCACACTCAAGCATTCCGACGTATGCACATAGAACAAGAGCTCAACCAACTTGTCTATCATTGAAGAAGCAAGTGATCCACGACCTGAACATGTGCCCATTTGCGTTACCCCGATGAAAGTATGGATTCGGCAAGCTCTTTAGGCCGGATACTTTCTAGACACTACTGATGAGATTGTTGATGAATACATGCAGGAAATGTTCAATCCGGATCCATATGAAGGTTTGTTCGACCAAGAGGAGGCACATGAAGATGTAATGATGTTTGGATCGACGGAAGAAGTACCATCTATCCCGGGGATCTTGAAGAAGGTGCTCCAGAAAATGAAGAGGGCTAGTATACACCACCGGAAACACTCCAAGTCTGTTGGAGGCGTCCGTGAACGGAAGGAGTTGGATGAACCATTGCTAGGTGGTCCCAAGCCCGATAATACACCGTCTACTTTCAAGAGATTGTGCTCATCATGCTTTCAAGTCATGGGTAAGAGGGCAAACTTCATCTATGAACCCCCGTGAGGTAAGACAAGGTACGTCAAGCTTAGTGACATTAAACAAGCGCTTCTTGGGAGGCAACCCAAGTGTTTACTGTTTTCTTAGCTTTTAGTTTAGTTTGTTTGCATGAATAATCTGTTAAGTGTTGGTGTCTTGATTTTTAGATGCTTGTGCTGAGATTTTCTTATGGGCTTTAAGTATTCATCTTGTGTTTTCATGTGGAATTGGCGAAGTTTGGTCGTTTGAGCTCTATTTTCATGTTTTTCACTGGTAAAATTTGCATAATAGGGCAGGCTTTGAGTGTGTAAACATGTTCAGAGATTTTCTGCAGAGCCTACAGACTTTTCTAAGGCATCCAGAGAAAATACACGGGGGTGTGGAAATTCTGCACGCCCGTGGATTTCCACTGTGAGCTCATTCATAGAAGGCACAAGATCATGTCGGGCCCCTGTGAACGACCATGCGACTGTCACACGACCGTCGGTAATTTCCGCACTGGCGTGTGAATCCTTGCAGAGTTGGGAAGATTATCCCGAGAGCACACAGGGGCGTGGACTCGCCCCTGTGGGTGACCTTGTGAAAACTGCACGGGTGTGGGTAATTTCCACACGCCTGTGCAAAACTTTGCAGAGGAGTTCTCTCCATCCCGAGAAGACACAGGGGCATGTGGCTGCCCCTGTGAGTTGGGCATGTAAATGTCCACGCCCGTGCGGAATTTCCGCACGGGCGTGTAGTACACTTGGTATTTTTCTCGGATGTCCAGAGAAGCCACAGGGGCGCGGCTACCCTTGTGGTTCGGGCGCATGGGCATGGGTATTTTCCGCACGCCCGTGCGAGAGCAGTCAGAGTCGATGAGTGTTTTCCAGAGGGCGCACAGGGGCGTTTATGCGCTCCTATGGCTCTCTTGTAATGAGGCGCACAGGCGTGGGCAATTTCCACACGCCCGTGTGGATGCACAGAACGTAAAGGGTCGCGAGTTCTTTTTAAAGAAGAATAGTTTCTCTCCCTCTTCACCTCCTCTATTCGTTTGAAAACATCATTCTCCGATTTCGTAGCGCCAATTTGGTAGAATTTTTTGCGAGGTTTTCCGGCCAGTTCTTCATTTGCTTATCCCATCTAGTCGGTAAGCCCTATTTATTATTTTCTTCGCCAATTCATGGATTCCATCGATTAATCTGGTTAATAATGATTCATTTCTTCTATCTGAAAGATGATTTATGTTTAGAATGAAGTTAGAAGTATTTTGAAGTTGTATTTTTGGATTTTTGAAGCGCGGCCATGTGGTTTTCACGCCCCGTGGATTCACAACGGCGTGCGGAAATTCCACACAACCGTGTAGATTTCTGCAGCATTATTTTATCAACTTGTTTGATTGATTTCGTTTCAAATTTTGCAGATTACGGCACCTCGGTCCAAGAAGCAAGCTGATAAGAGGTCGCGTGAGTCATCCCCTGAACCTGATGGCATGAGTTTCGCGATTCCAGAGCATCAGGTTCGCTATGAGCGCTTGTCGAAACTCCGGTTCGGACAGACTCGATTCCTGGACATAAGTATACTGAGAGATCTACAGCAGGGAGATGAGTTCACTGATGAGGTTGAGGATCTCGTTTCAGCAGGTGGTTGGTGGCAGTTATTGACGATTAGAGAGCCAGTCATCCGAGAGTTTGCACTCGAGGTGCTATCATCATTCGAGTTTGATAGATCTTACGCAAACTTCGACACTTTGGACACTATTTAGTTTAGAGCACTTGGACACCACCATAGCTTGAGCGTCACTCATTTTTCAGTTCTGCTTGGCTTGTATGAGGAGGCATTCACAGACACTGAGGAGTACACTCAGTTACCGACTGATTACCCTAGAGCCTTGACCCCGTAGAGTGCTTACAGAGTACTATGTGGTCAGGGTCAGTATGAGCCGGGGATGTCCAAGGCTACGTGCCTTTCCCGACACTGTATCTGAGATATTTACATGCCATCATGAGTATGTCGGGTGAATGGCCGTGGTGATGACTGCAGTGTTACGTCGTTTGGCAGGGAGCTTCTATACTTGTACTCGATGGTGTAGCGCATACCGATTCACTTAGGACACATCATGGCAGAGTACATCAGACATCAGGGGCATTATGCTAGACTAGGAGCGATCTTGTCGGGCCCCTACATTACGAGATTAGTGTTGCGCATGGGTCTCTTGGCTTCAATTCGTGGGGCTGAGAAGACGAGTATACCTACCCCCCTGAGTTTAGAGATATTGAGATTGATGGGCATGGACCCAGGAGTTCGGACGGGGGTTTATACTTTAGTTTAGTACTACCGACTCGAGAGATAGTCGAGTATGAGGGTGATCATCTTTGAAGCTTCCCGAGCCTACCCCAGGAGCCTCGGTGGCACCGATGGAGACCCAGAGGCAACTCCGTGGCGGAGGGCGCACCCCCGTGTGTATGTTTTTCACCATCTCGGGCCCATGATCGCTTTGAGAGGCTTGAGAATGAGGTGGGAGTGATCACAGGCGAGGTGGGTGGCGCTCGGCGAGATTGCCGAGATTAGGGTTATGCAGGTCACTCATTACACAGAGTTCATGGCACATTTCGACGTATTACAACAGATCTTAGAGCGAGACGTCGCCTTATCATTTGTCTTGCGTCCGAGGACTCCTCAGGCTCCATCGGCACCTCTAGCATCTCCATCCTCTACCCCGGCACCGGTGGACCCACCATGTGCGTCTTCACCAGCAGCAGCACCGGTGCCCGAGGGCGACACCGACACTTGACTTTACTTTATTTTGCTTTTATGCATTTCATTTTAGACTTGTTCACTCAGAAAGGATTCTCCTTCTGAGTTTATTTTCATTTTGCATCTCGAGTTGTATTCAATGTCTATCATTTATATATACTCGAGTTGTTTTTGTTTTTATTGAGCTTCACTGAACCCCCTTGTGTATGCGTGCGGATGGTCTTGTCATCATGGCAATTGAGACTTAGTCATGGGCACGGCCAAGGTGCTTAGGCACTTGGCCGTGTGAGCTTCACAACCCGTCGGAACACTACTCCCATGGAATTAGCTTCATTAAACACAACACTAGGAGTCAGGGGAGTATTGTTTTGATTGCTTCTAACACATTTTCTTTTGAATGATATACATTTTGAGTGAGCTTCCATGTGTACATTGGGGACAATGTACATCTTAAGTGTGGGGTGGAGTTTCATAGTGCACACATCTTTTCTATTGTTCTTGATTGATATATGCTCACATAGCCAATGGCGGTTCACCCTAGTTGCAATGATCGTATTCTTAAGTTTAGGAGAATTTTTAACATTGAATATTTTCATGCTCTAGTTTTGATTGAATTTCTAGGAATTTTTGCCCGATTTACACTCAGTGCACTATTCACTCTTTAAACTCTTTTGGAAACTCATGTTCGATGTTAAAGTGACTAGTTGTAGTTGTTTCTTGTATTAAATTATAAAAAAAATAAGAAAAATAAAAAAATAAAAAATAAAAGTTTTTTTTGTTTATTTGTGCTTGTTGGGTGGAAAGAGCTACCACCTCTGTAGTATGAAGCTACTCTCATAAGTTGGATACTAGCTATGCCCTAATGAGAGAAAAAGCTATCTCATATGATGAGTGAAAGCTACCACTCTGGTAGAAAGAGCTACCACCTCGAAAGTGTGAAAGCCACCTTAGCGGCCGCTTTGGAAAGGGCTACCTTAGAGGATGTGTGAAGCTACTACCATCTTTGAAATTGTTATCCCTTTTGTAGATAAATAAGTCCCTTGTACTTAGAACTTTGAGGAGTATTGAACTTTGAGGAGTATACCTTGGGTTCTTTTGAGTGAGTTCACACACGTACACGATTTCGGGTTTGTTGTCCTTTTTGATTCAAGTTTTTAGCTAGAGCTTTGATCTTTCATGTTTAGTGTTGGTGAACCTAAGAAGGCCAAGCACTTTCAATATTTTCTTCATTGATGCACAGAATGTTTAATTTTTGCTTGAGGACAAGCAAAAGCTTAAGTGTGGGGGAGTTTGATAAGTGCTTGTGCGATATGAATGAGAAGCGTTCATTCCTTATGTTGAGCATTACTTTTCTCGGGTTTTTACACTAATATGTGTGTTTTTATGTTACTTTCGTGTAGGTAGGGTTGTAAGGCCGATTATGAAGGAAAGAAGCCAATGTGGATCACAATGCACCGATTTTGGAGGAAATCTTGCTAAGGTTCAAACACGAAGACATAGGTCAGGTGTGAGATGCTAGAGTGTGTGCCAACCTCCTCGTATTCTAATTGGCACATCCATTTGGAGGGGCACAAGGGAAGTCACACTCGAGCATTCTGACGTATGCACATAGAACAAGAGCTCCACCAACTTGTATATCATTGAAGAAGCAAGTGATCCAAGACGTGAACGTGTGCCCGTTTGCGTTACCCCGATGAAAGTATGGATTCAGGAAGCTATTCAGGCTGGGTACTGTAGTAGAAATTATACACGCCCGTGTGGAAATTCCACATGGGCGTGTATAAAATCCACAGGCCCGTGTGGTCGCCCGATTCTAGCCCTATTTAAAGCCGATTCAACCCCGATTCAGTATTCTTTTCTCCATCTTTTCCCCAACTTGAGAGAGGGCTTCGGCTAGGGTTTTGAGGGGTATTGGCTAGGGTTTTGGAGAGGTTATATAGCTCTGACATCGCGCGTCATTTGGAAGAAGGTTATTGGGAGAGCTTTCGTCGGCACCGATCCGGCGAGGTGTATCCTAGGCCTTACAAAGGATAACTTGCGACGAGTAGAGGACTCTCCACAAGTCCATCGACCAGGCCATCGAGGGGGTTTTCTATGGATTCATTGCTTTTACATTCTATTTCTTTGATTGTACTTAGTTCCATGGAGAGCTAAACCCCTAGTGGGTACTTGGGTATTTGTAAACCCTAGGATGTATTTGTTTTGTTGAATCTCTTTATTATGCTTTCAATTAATGATGTTTATTGTGAATCCCAACCTTGAATGCTTGATTGTATGAACATTTCCCCTAGAGTGACTGATAAGTTCTTGTGCGATACGAATGCGAAGCGTTTATTCCTTATGTTGAGCGTTACCGCAATGAAAGTATAGAATTAGGAAGGTAATCAGGTCGAAGACTGAAGTAGAGTACTGTAGCAACACTGTAGCAATTACTATAGCAGCACTGCTCACAGCCGGCCGAGAAACCAGAGAAATAGAGAATCCACAAGGGCGTGTGGTAATTATCCACGGCCGTGTGGAAATTCCGCACGGGCGCGTGTCCCTTACACGCCCGTGGAGTCGCCCGATTCCAGCCCTATTTAAAGCCGATTTCAGCCCCGATTTTGGTATTCTTTTCTCCATCTTTTCCCCAACTTCTGAGAGGACTTCGGCTAGGGTTTCGAGGGGTATTGGCCAAGGTTTTAGGGAAGTTCTACGGCTCCGACATCGTGATTCCATTAGGAAGAAGGTTGGTAGGGGAGCTTCGATCGAGGCGTATCCTATACCGGACGAAGGAATCTTTGGACGACGAGTAGAGGACTCTCCACAAGACCATCGACACGACCATCAAGGGGGTTTCTTTATGGACTCATTGCTTTTACATTCGATTTCTTTGATTGTATTAAGCTCCATGGAGAGCTAAACCCCTAGTGGGTACTTGGATGATTGTGAACCCTAGGATGCATTCGTTTCATTGAACTTCTTTATTATGCTTTCAATAAATTGATGTATATTGTGAGTTCCAAACTTGAATGCTTGATTGTATGAACATTTCCCCTAGAGTGACACTAGGGTTGAGAGTTCTTGTTGGTAACCTTGTGAGTGAGTGACACACCACGAGCGTTAGACAAAGCTAGGTTGGAGAGGGTTGAGAGGGTGAGTCGAGAGGTACAGGAGCGTCCCCTTTCCCCTCCGGCGTGATAGATTCTACCTTCGTTCCTTGAGTTCTTTGCGGTCATAATAGAGTGAATGGTCTAAGGGATGAACCTCCGCTGGGGCCTAGTTGCGCGTGCAATGGAGTGAAGCGTTGAGTGGATCTTAGTATCTAGGGCTTGATTGTGGCTAGGGACCTTCCATCTGGACCAAAGGGGTAGGTCTATATTTAGGAAGAGATTTATCACTTGGAATCCCTAGAGTTTATTGCAACTCTATACCAGTGCGAGGTGTTGAGATTGTTCGATTTCTCCTCCGGGACATGTATAGAGTTAGGCATAGTTGACCTTAGATTTGGGACTATGTATGTAAGGATTTCCAGGACTCACCGTTGCATTGATTAGGAAGCATAATAGAGAGTTCTTGCACTTGAAGTGATTATCCTAGGTGAAGCATTATCCGAGTACCCCATCTTTATCGATTGCCTTACGCTCTTCTTACTTTTGCTCTTTCACTTGTTGTTTTTATTGTTGAGAATTGAATCAATTTCACACTTATCACAATTGATATTCCACATAGCTAAGAATCAAATTAAGTATTTTCACTCCCTACTCCCTCTGGATTCGACCCCGCTCACCCGGGATTATTACTTCGACAAGCCCGTGCACTTGCGGGATATATGTAAGGGGACCTTGTCAGTGACACTAGGGTTGAGAGTTCTTGTTGGTAACCTTGTGAGTGAGTGACACACCACGAGCGTTAGACAAAGCTAGGTTGGAAAGGGTTGAGAGGGTGAGTCGAGAGGGACAGGAGCGTCCCCTTTCCCCTCCGACATGATAGATTCTACCTCCGTTCCTCGAGTTCTTTGTGGCCATAATAGAGTGAATGGTCTAAGGGATGAACTTCCACTGGGGCTTAGTTGCGCGTGCAATGGAGTGAAGTGTTGAGATGATCTTAGTATCTAGGGCTTAATCATGGTTAGGGATCTTCCACCTGGACCAAAGGGTTAGGTCTATAATTAGGAAGAGATTTATCACTTGGAATTCCTAGAGCTCATTGCAACTCTATACGAGTGCGAGGTTGAGAGGTTATCTAATCTCTCCTCTGGGACATGTATAGAGTTAGGCATAGTTGACCTTAGATTTGGCACTATGTAATTAAGGATTTCCATGACTCACCATTGCATTGATTAGGATGCATAATAGAGGGTTCTTGCACTTGAAACAATTATCCTAGGTGGAGCATTATCCGAGTACCCCATCTTTATCGATTGCCTTACCTCCTCCTTTACTCGTGCTCTCTTACTTGTGCTTTTACTTTTTAGAATTGAATCATTGTCACAATTATCACTACTAATCTTTCACATAGCTAAGAAGTGAATTAAGTGTTTTTCTTCCCTACTCCCTGTGGATTCGATACCCGTTCACCCGAGATTATTACTTCGACAAACCCGTGCACTTGCGGGATATACGCAAGGGGATCTTGTTAAGGTTACTACAACAAATCATTGTAGTAATTCTCTGTAGCAATTACTATTCACACGGGAGTGTGGATATTCCACATGCTCGTGTGGATGCCCGATTCGAGCCTTATTTAAGTTGCGATTTTAGCCCGATTTAGGGATCCTTCTTTCCATCATTTAGCCTATCTTTTCTCACCTTTTGGAGAGTTTTACGGCGTTAGACACCGTGTTTCCTTTGGAAGAGAGTTATTGGGGAAGCTTTCATTAGTACTAATCCGGTGAGGTGTGCCCTAGGCTTGGTAAGGGGACCTTTGGAGAAGACACGGCCAATCCACAAGACCATCGACACAAACACCATTTGTGTTTTATTCATGGATTGGATATTTTTACTTTTGATTTCATTATTCATTGTATTTTGCTCCATGGAGAGCTAAATGATTGACACGAAGTGTGTACACCCGCAAGCACACGGGGTCGTCAAGTAATAAACCACTCACGCACGCGCGAATGGGTCGTATTCCCAAGGGGCCTGAGGAGCTACACTACTCACTTCTTACTTGTTGTTTACCTCACCGATTCCAAGATAAGAGAAAAGAAGAAAAGAAAGCAAAACGAAAAGCAAAATGAAATCTTAAGAAGTACGAAACAAGTAAATTACGGGAGATGCCTAAGGTTGGAAAACAGTCACGGATGCAGATTCCCAAGGAGGCTACTATAGTGAATAGGAAATTGAGTAATAAAGCACGTGGCTAGTTGGACAGAGAAAACCAAGACCTAGGTCAACCCGATGGTCACGGCAATTGACCCCTAACCCGGTGCAAGTGTTGAGCGCGGAATTTCTTCTGCCCAACTTCCCGCACGGCAATTGACCCCTAACCCGAATGATGAAGGTCGAATGACGCAAGAATCCCCGGAGAAAGCCTTCCGAAGATGCCACTCGAAGGGGTGGCTTCCCGTTGTCTTCAACCTCCAAGCAATGATGCCCTAGAAGTAGATCCTCCTTGTTCTTGCTCTCCCCGCCGAGAAAATGCTCGGATTTCCTCCTTTTTTGCCTTCCTAAAGCTTGGGTTCAAGTGATGTGGAAGTGTTCTCCAAACCCTAGCCGGCCTTGTCCCCAAAGAAGAAGAGAAATCAAGAAGAAGATGCCCAAAAAATGCCCTTCAAGACCTTATAAGTGCCCAGATCCTGACCGGTAAACGGGTCAGTATACAAGCCGTATACCGATCCCTCGGGAATTTCAATTTCTGCTGAGAAGGCCGCGATGAGCTACAGTGACTGCTACACCGAATTACGTACAGTGATACTGTTACAGTACTTTGCTACAGTAATCCGGCCCCCTAAAACGCCGTTTTGATGCCGACTTCAACCCCAATCGCGTCGCCGAGGTCCCAAGGCTTCAAAAGGCCCTGAAATGCAGAAATACTACAATTTAGACCAAAAAGGCATCGATTCAACAAATAAATATAAAGAATAATACAGAACAAATACATGCAAAATACATACTTTTAGACGTTTATCACTAAACCCCTAGTTGGTACTTGGGCTTGTAAATCCTAGGATGATATTATTTCTTTGACCTTTCTATTATGATTCTTTAATTGATGTCTTTAATTGAGTTCCATCCTTGAATGCTTGTTGAGCTGATTTCCCCTTAGAGTGACAATAGGGTTGAGAATTCATTTTGGTAATCCTTGTGGATGAGTAACACACCATGAGGGTTAGACAATGCTAGATTGGAGAGGGTTGAGAGGGTGAGTCGAGAGATAGCGAAACGTCCCCTTTCCTCTCTAGTATGATTTATCCTACCTTCATATTCCAAGAGTTCTTTGCAATCATAATAGAGTGAAGTGCTAAGAGAAGAACTCAACTGGAACTTAGTTGCGCAAGCAACAGAGTTAAGTGTTGATGTAATCCGTAGGATTTGGGGCTTAATTGTGACTAGGGGCCTTTCGCCTGGACTAAAGGGTTAGATCTATTTTAGGGAATAGGGTTTATCACTTGGAATCTCTAGAGTCTAAAGCAACCTAACACAGTGTGAGGTGTCGAGACTGAGAGATTTCTCCACCAGAGCATAGTGTAGGGTTAGTCATGGTTAACCTTTAGTTTTGGGGCAATGTGTTTATGGATCTCCATGACTCATTCAACATTAGTTAGGAAAGATAATGATTGGCCTTGCATTTGAAGCAATAGTTCTAGGCTATGCAATGTCCGGGTGCCCCATTTATCATTGATTGCCTCTCCTATCTTTTATTTGTGCCTTCTTCTAATTTTCTTATTTCTGTTTGCATTGATTCTTATTCACATCACTATTAATTCATTTTCATTCTAGTTAAATAGCAATCTTTGTGTTTCTAATCAGTATTCCCTGTGGATTCGACTACCCACTCACCGGGGTATTATTACTTCGAAAGGCCCTTACAGTTGCGGTACACACACAAAATGGCATTGCCAAGTTTTTTGCACCGTTGCCATGGAGTATGCGTTTTAGAAACACTTTACACTTTGCTATTTTAGCTATTCACAATTTATTGTATTTCACACTTTCTTATTCTTCCATCATTTTTATTTATTTTTCTTTTTTCGGTTGCAGCTCTAGGTTATGACCTGAGGGAACCCTTCGACATTGGTTGAAGGTGATCCTGAACTTGAATGAACACTTCGTAGAATGGGTCAAGAACCTATACAAGAACAGACAAATCAAGGTGAGGTAGAAGGTGAAGGTTCAAATATGGTAGAATAGAATGAGCAGCAGAGGACACTGTTCGATTATGCCAGACTCGCGGTTCTTAGCACACAATCTAGCATTTTGCGGCCACCGATTACAGCTCAGGTTTTTGAGCTCAAACTAGCATTCATCCAAATGTTAGAGTAGTCAGTACAGTTTAATGGTTTAGCTGATGAGGATCCAAACAACCATATAGAGAACTTCTAAAAAATGTGCGACATGCTTAAGATTAATGGAGTTACAGATAATGCTATCAAATTGAGGGCGTTTCCATTTTCCTTAAAGGGGAGAGCAAAGCAGTGGCTACATTCATTTTCTCGAGCATTGATTACTACTTCGGAGAAGATGGTAGAACCTTTTCTCACCCAATTTTTCCTCCTGGAAAATCTGTGAACCTTAGGAATAAAATTTCTTCCTTTGTGCAAACGGAATTTGAGTCTCTTTTTAAGACATAGGATAGGTTCAAGGAGCTCCTACGGAAATGTCTTCAGCATGGGTTCCTTGAGTGGATGATCATTCAGACTTTTTATAATGGTTTGAACCCAAGTACAAAGCAGTTACTCGATGCTGCAATAGGAGGTACCATAGGGAGTTAGACCTCAGAGGAAGCCAGGCATCTCATTAAGGAAATGGCTATGAACAGTTATCAGTGGAATACAAGGGATAGAAAGAAGTTAGCCTGACTTAATGAGATTGACGCCATTACTTTATTGCCAGCCCAAATGGAATCATTGATCAAGAAGTTAGACACCCTAACTTCTAATAGTGTGGTGGCCATGACTAGTTGCACAGGGTGGGGGGAGGATATGGTCCATCTGATTACTCGATTTCTATTGGTGGCACATCCTCGGTAGAACAAGTGGTCTTTGTGGGTAATGTAATGAGAAATCAAGGTAATCCATGTAGCAACACGTACAATCTGGGTTGGAGGAGCCATCTGAATCTTTTACGGAGTAATCAAGGGCAACTGAAGACAATGGCACCACCATGTTTCCAATAACAACAATAAGCCCCGAATATGGAGAACCGAGTTTCAGGGTTGGAAAACCAGATGACTAATTTAGAGAAGGCTTTAACCAAGTTCATTCAATCATTTGATACAAGATTTCAATCGGTTGAAGCTACACTTCGCAACCACACCGCATCATTGCATAATTTAGAGAATCAATTGGGGAAAATTGTAAAGTCATTATCGAAGAGACCTCAAGGAAGCTTGCCTAGTAACACCGAAACCAATCTGAGGGAACATGTGAAGGTGATCACTTTAAGAAGTCATAGTGAAGTTTAGGGTAGGTTTCCGGGTGAGAAGACCGATGTTGATGAGGTCGTGGAGGTTGAGGAGAGAACAAAAGGAAAAGAGGTGGCATCACCACCTTACAAGCTAAGAATCCCTTATCCTTCAAGATTAAAGAATGACCAAAATGATGAGCAAAATAAGAAGTTCTTGGTTTATTCAAGCAGTAGCACATCAACATTCCATTTGTGGAGGCATTGTCTCAAATGCCTCATTATGTAAAGTTTCTCAAGGACCTCTTGACCAACAAGAAAAACTCTGAGGAGAGTGCATCTGTGATTCTATATGCTTCATGTTCGGTGGTGTTGCAAAAGAATATGCCAAACAAGAAGAAGGACCTTAGAAGCTTTATCATTCTATGCAACATTGGTTTCATGGGTGAAGAAAAGGCATTGGCATACTCAAGGTCTAGCATTGATAAGTGCTTCTGCGATATGAATGCGAAGCGTTCATTTCTTATGTTGAGCATTACTTTTCTCAGGTTTTTACATTAATATGTGTGTTTTTATGTTACTTTTACGCAGGTAGGGCTGTGAAGCCGAGTATGAAGGAAATAGGCCAATATGGATTATAATGCACCTATTTTGGAGGAGATCTTGCTAAGGTTCAAACGCGAAGACATAGGACAGGTGTGAGATGCTAGAGTGTGTGCCAACCTCCTCGCATTCGAGTGAGCACATCTATTTGGAGGGGCACAAAGGCAGTCACGCTCAAGCATTCTGACTTATGCATATAAGAACAAGAGCCCCGCTAACATGTACATCATTGAAGAAGCAAGTAATTCACGACGTGAATGTGTGCCCGTTTGCGTTACCCCGATGAAAGTATGGAATTGGGAAGTTATTCAGGTCGAAGACTGCAGCAGAGAACTGTAGCAACACTAGAGAAATTACTGTAGCAGCATTGTTCACAACCAGCCGAGAAATCAGAGAAACAGAGAATCCACACGGCGTGTGGAAATTATCCAGCCCGTGTGGAAATTCTGCACGGGCGCGGGTACTGTACACGCCCGTGCAGTCGCCCGATTCCAGCCCTATTTAAAGCTGAGTCAGCCCCGATTTTGGTATTCTTTTCTCCATCTTTTCCCCAACTTGCGAGAGGGCTTCGGCTAGGGTTTCAAGGGGTATTGGCCAATGTTTTGGAGAGGTTCTACGGCTCCGTCATCATGATTCCATTAGGAAGAAGGTCGGTAGGGGAGCTTCGATCGAGGCGTATCCTATACCGGACGAAGGAATCCTTGGACGACGAGTAGAGAACTTTCCACAAGACCATCGACACTGACCATCGAGGGGGTTTCTTTATGGATTCATTGCTTTAAATTCTATTTCTTTGATTGTACTTAGCTCCATGCAGAGCTAAACCACTAGTGGGTACTTGGGTGATTGTGAACCCTAGGATGTATTCGTTTCATTGAACTTCTTTATTATGCTTTCAATAAATTAATGTTTATTGTGAGTTCCAACCTTTGAATGCTTGATTGTATGAACATTTCCCCTAGAGTGACACTAGGGTTGAGAGTTCTTGTTGGTAACCTTGTCAGTGAGTGACACACCACGAGTGTTAGACAAAGCTAGGTTGGAGAGGGTTGAGAGGGTGAGTCGAGAGATACAGGAGCGTCCCCTTTCCCCTCCGACGTGGTAGATTCTACCTCCATTTCTCGAGTTCTTTGCGGCCAAAATAGGGTGAATGGTCTAAGGGATGAACCTCCGCCGGGGCCTAGTTGCGCGTGCAATGGAGTGAAGCGTTGAGGTGATCTTAGTATCTAGGGCTTAATTGTGGCTAGGGACCTTCCGCCTGGACCAAAGGGTTAGGTCTAAATCAAGGAAGAGATTTATCACATGGAATCCCTAGAGCCCATTGTAACTCTATGCGAGTGCGAGGTGTTGAGATTATTCGATTTCTCCTCCGGGACGTGTATAGAGTTAGGCATAGTTAACCTTAGATTTGGGACTACGTATGTAAGGATTTCCATGACTCACCATTGCATTGATTAGGAAGCATAATAGAGAGTTCTTGCACTTGAAGCGATTATCCTAGGTGAAGCATCATCCGAGTACCCCATCTTTATTGATTGCCTTGCCTCCTCCTTACTTTTGCTCTCTTACTTGTTGCTTTTAATTTCTGAGAATTGAATCATTACCACACTTATCATTGCTGATACTCCACATAGCTAAGAATCGAATTAAGTGTCTTTACTCCCTACTCCCTATGGATTCAACCACGCTCATGCGGGATTATTACTTCGACAAACCCGTGCACTTGCGGGATATAAGCAAGGGGATCTTGTCAAGTTTTTGGCGCCATTGCCTGGAATAGACATTTAGAGATACTCTGCACTTTGTTTTTTAGCTATTTCACCACACATTCTATTTCATATCTTCTTATTCTATCATTGTTCTGATTTTCTTTTTCTTTACTTTTGGTGCAGCTCCATATTATGACCCGAGGGAATCCATCAATATTGATTGAAGGAGACCCTGAGCTTGAACGTACGCTTCGAAGGAAAGGGAAAGAACCTGTACAAGAACAGCATAATCCAACTGATTTGGAAGTAGAAGGATCTGATAACATGGCAGAACAAAATGAGCAACAACGAACACTATCCGATTATGGCAGACCTTGAGTGTTGGGGACACAATCGAGTATTGTGCGTTCCCCAATTATAGCTCAGAATTTTGAGCTAAAGCCGGCATTCATCCATATGCTGCAGCAGTCCGCACAATTCAACAGTTTGGCCGATGAGGATCCAAACAGTCACATAGAAACCTTCCTCGAGGTGTGTGACATGCTGAAGATAAATGGTGTGATGGATGATGCCATCAAATTGAGAGCCTTCCCATTTTCCTTAAAGGGGAAAGCAAAGTGGTGGCTACACTCATTACCTAGGGCATCAATCACTACATGGGAGGAGATGGTAGAAGCTTTTCTAGCCCGTTATTTCCCTCCCGGAAAATCAGCAAAGCTTAGGAATGAGATCTTATCCTTTATGCAGTTGGAATTGGAGTCTCTATTTGAGACATGGGAAAGGTTCAAGGAACTCCTGCGTAAGTGTCCGCAACACAGATTCCCGGAGTGATGATTGTTCAAACCTTCTACAATGGTTTGAACCCGAGTACAAGGCAACTCTTGGATGCGGCGGCAGGAGGTACCTTAGGTAGCAAAACCCCCGACGAGGCTCGTCAATTGATTGAGGAAATGGGGTTAAATAGCTACCAGTGTAACGCTAGGGAAAAGAAAAAGGTGGCCGGTCTCCATGAAATTGATGCGGTAACTTCATTGGCGGCCCAAGTGGAGAGTTTGAGTAAGAAGCTAGATCTTATAGCTTCGAATAGAGTTGCAGCCGTGACCAATTGCACCGGTTGTGGTGAAAGACATGCTCCCTCCGATTGGCCAATCATCATTGGTGATTTTTTTTCAGTTGAGAATGCTGACTTTGTAGGTAATGGAATGAGACCTCAAGGGAATCCATACAACAACACCTACAATTCAGGTTGGAAGAATCATCCCAACTTTTCATGGAGTAATCAAGGACCACAGAAGACAATGGGGCCATCGGGGTTCCAACAACAACAAGAAGCCCCTCAAGTGGAAAACAGAATTTCAGGCTTGGAAACCCGAATGACGGATTTGGAGAAGCACTTGGATAGATTTGTTCAATCGATAAATACAAGGTTTGAATCAGTCGAGGCTACACTTCGCAATCACACCGCCTCCTTGCACAATCTTGAAAATCAAGTTTGGCAAATTGTGAAATCTCTTTCCAAAAGGCCACATGGGAGTTTACCAAGCAACACGGAAACCAACCCGAGAGAACATGTGAAGGCGATCGCTTTGAGAAGCGGTCGTGAGGTTGAAGGGAGGCTTCCGAGTGAGAAGCCGAAAGAACACGCACCCGAGGTTATAGAGGTTGAGGAGGGAGCAAACAAAGAGAAAGAGGTGCCACCCCCACTTTTCAAGCCAAGAATCCCTTATCCCTCTAGATTGAAGAATGACCAAGGGGATGAGTAGTATAAGAAGTTCTTGAGTTTGTTCAAGCAACTCCACATCTACATTCCTTTTGTTGAGGCTTTGGCTCAAATGCCTAAGTATGAGAAGTTCCTAAAAGAGCTATTGACCAATAAGAGGAAATTAGAGGAGAGTGCTTCAGTGGTGCTTGATGCTTCATGCTCGGCGGTGTTGCAAAAGAACATGTCGAACAAGAAGAAGGACCGGAGAAGCTTCATTATTCCGTGTAACATTGGCAACTTAGGTGAGGAAATGGCATTGGCGGATTCAGGGGCAAGTATCAACGTCATGCCATATACTTTCTTCCAAAAGCTAGGCTTGGGTGAGCCTAGGCCTACTCCAATGACTTTATAATTGGCGGACCGAACGGTACGGCATTCGAGAGGCATCATTGAAGACGTGCTTGTCAAGGTGGACAAGTATATTTTTTCGGTTGACTTCGTAGTGCTAGATGTCGATGAGGATGCAGATGTACCCTTGATACTTGAGAGACCGTTCTTGCGGACTTCCAAAGCATTGATTGACATGGACGGCGGAGAGCTCACATTGAGATTCAGAGACGATAAGCTCACTTACCGCCTTGCTGAAGCCATGCGGCATTCTCTCGATTTTGATGACACTTTGTATTTTCTAGACACTACTGATGAGATTGTTGATGAATATATACAGGAAATGTTCAACCCGGATCCTTTGAAGGTTTGTTCGACCAAGAGGAGAGCAATGAAGAAGTAATGATGCTTGGTTCGAATGGAGAGGAAACATTTACCCCGGGGATCTTGAAGAATATGCTCCAAAAAATGAAAAGAGCCAGAAGACGCCACCGAAAATGCCCCAAGACTGTTGGAGATGTACATGAGCCAAGGAAGTTGGACGAACGATTGCTAGGTGGTCCGAAGCCCGATAGTACACCCTCTACCCTCAAGAGACTTTGCTCATCATGCTTTCAAGTTATGGGTAAGAGGGCAACTTTCATTCATGAACCCCCGTGAGGTAAGAAAGATACGCCAAGCTTAGTGACGTTAAACTAGTGTTTCTTGCGAGGCAACCTAAGTGTTTACTGTTTTCGTACCTTTTAGTTTAGTTTGTTTGCATGAATAAATTGTTAAGTGTTGGTGTTGAAATTTTTTTTAGTGCTTGTGCTGCAATTTTATTGTTGGTTTTTAAAAGAATTCATTGTGTGTTTTGTTGCAAATTGGCGAAGTTTGGTCATTTGAGTTCTATTTTGTGTTTTTATCTGGTAAATTTTGCATAATAGGGCAGGCTCTGAGTGTGTAGACATGTTCAGACTAGTTCTGCAGAGCCTGCAGGTTTTTCTAAGTCATCCAGAGAAAACACACGGGCGTGTGGAATTTCCGCACGCCCATGGATGTGTACTGTGAACTCATCCAGAGAGGGCACAAGGGCGTGTGGCTGCCCCTGTGGATGACCATGCGACTGGCGCACCCCCGTGGGTAATTTTCGGACGGGCGTGTGAATTCCTGCAGAGTTGGGCAGATTTTCCCGAGAACACACAGGGGCATGGAGTCGCCCCTGTGGGTGACCTTGTGAACAACACACGGCCGTGGGTAATTTCCGCACGCCCGTGCGAAACTCTGCAGGTTGCTCTCTCCATCTTGAGAAAACACAGGGGCGTGCGGTTGCCCCTGTGAATTGGGCTTGTGAATGTCCACGCCCGTGGGGAATTTCCGCACGGGCGTGTGGATGACTTGATATCTTTCTCGGATGTCCAGGGAAGCCACATGGGTGTGCGTCTGCCCCTGTGGGTCTGGCGCTCAGGCGTGGATAATTTCCACACGCCCGTGGGAGATCATTTTATGTCAGTGACAGTTTTTCCTGAGAGCGCACAGGGGCGTGCATACACCCCTGTGGAGCTTTTGAAGTGAGGTGTACGGGCGTGGGGAATTTCCACACGCCCGTGTGGATGCACAGAACGTCAAAAGTCGCGAGTTCTGTTTAAAAAGGTGATGATTTCTCTCTTTCTTCATGACTCCTTTTCACTTGAAAACACTCTCAAAACATTGTCCGAGTCCATTGCGCCAGTATGGTGGAATTTTAGCAAGTTCTCCAGCCGGTTCTTTATTTTCTCACTTCTCCTCATTGGTAAATTCATTTTCTTCATCTTCTTCGTCAATTCATGATTTCTATTAATTAATCTGGTTAATAATGCTTCGTTTCTTCAATTGGAACAATGATTTATGTTTACAACGAAGTTAGAGATAATATTGAGTTGTATTTTTGAATTGTTGATGCCTGGCTGTGCGGTTCTCACGCCCCGTGAATCTACACGGCCGTGCGGAAATTCCACACTACCGTGTGGATTTTTGCAGTCTTGTTTTATCAACTTGTTTGACTAATGTTGTTTAAATTTGGCAGATCATGGCACCTAGGACAAAGAAGCAAGCTAATAAGAGGCCACGTGAGTCATCTTCTGAGCCCGAGGGCATGCGATTTGTGATTCCCAAACATCAGGCCCGTTATGAGCGCTTATCGAGACTCCGCTTCGGACAGACTCGATTCCTGGACACGACTATATTACGAGATCTTCAGCAGGGTGATGAGTTCGCTGAGGAGATTGAGGACCTTGTTTCAGAGGGGGTTTGGAGGCAGTTGTTGACGATTAGAGAGCCAGCTATCCGAGAGTTTGCATTGGAGGTGCTCTCCTCGTTTGAGTTCGATAGGGCGTATGCGAGCTTCAACAGTTTGGGTACCATTCAGTTCAGAGTGTTTGGACACAACCATAGTTTGAGCATTACGCTGTTCTCCATACTACTTGGCTTATACGAGGAGGCATTCACAGATTCTGAGGAGTACGCACAGTTACCTACTGATTATCCTGGAACCTTGACCCCGCAGAGAGCTTACAGAGTGCTATGTGGTCAAGGTCAGTACGAGCCAGGGTTCTCCAAGGCCACGTGTCTTTCCCAACCTGCTTACAGATATTTGCACGACATCATGAGTAGGTCGGTGAATGGCCTTGGCGACAGTACTGGCGTCTTGAGCCGCCAGGAGTTGCTGTACTTGTACTCAATGGTAGAGCGAGTACCGATCCACTTAGGGCACATCTTGGCTGATTACATTAGACATCAGGGACAGTATGCTAGACTGGGAGCGATCTTCTCGGCCCCTTACATTACGAGATTAGTGCTGGGCATGGGTCTCTTGGATTCAATTCACAGGGCCGAGAAGAGGAGTGTACCCGCTCCCCTGGGTCTAGAAACAATGCGGTTGATAGCCATGGTCCGCAGGGTTCGGACAGGGGTTTTTGCGTTAGTCCTACCAGCCCCAGAGATAGCCGAGGATGAAGGTGATGACGTCGGAGCATCTCAGCCAACCCACGAGCCTCAGCCCGCATCGATGGAGACCGAGGCATCTCCAGCGGCCGAGGAACCACCCCCAGTGCGTATATTTTCACCTTCTCGAGCCAATGATAGCTTTGAGAGGCTTGAGAATGCTATAGGAGTGGTCCGAGCCGAGGTTGCCGAGATTAGGGCTACGCAGGCCACTCAGTACACAGAGTTCATGGCACGTTTCGACATATTACAGCAGATCCTAGAGCGAGACGTTGCCTCATCATTTGTCCTGGAGCCGAGGACTCTTCAGGCTCCGCCAGTGCCTCCAGCACCTCCATCCTCGACCCCAACACCGGAGGACCCACTATATGCTTCCACTTCAGTAGCAGCAGCAGCGGAGCCCAAGAGCGACTCTGACACTTGACCTTTCTTTTATTTTCATGCATTTTACTTTATCTTATTTTCTTGTTTTAGACTTGTTCACTCAGAAAGGATTTTTCCTTCTAAGTTTATGTTATGTTGCATTTATCGAGTTGTATTCATTGCTTGATCTTTTATACACTTGAGTTATTTTTGTTTTTCTTGAGCTTCACTGAACCCCCTCGTGTATGCGTGCAGATGGTCTTATCTTCCTAGAAATTAAGACTTAGTCATGGGCACGGTCAAGGTGCTTCGGTACTTGGCCGTACGAGCTTCACAACCCGTTGGAACACTACTCCCAATGAATTAGCTTCATCAAACGCAACACTAGGAGTCAGGGGAGTATTGTTTTGATTGTTTCTCCCACATCTATTTTTGAATGATATATTTTGAGTGAGCTTGCATGTGTAAATTAAGGGCAATGTACAACTTAAGTGTGGGTGGGAGTTTCATAATGCGCACATCTTTTCTATTGTTCTTGATTGATATATGCTCAGATAGCCAATGGCGGTTCACCTTAGTTGCAATGTTTGTATTCCTAAGTCTAGGAGAATTGTTAACATTGAATGTTTTCATGCTCTAGTTCTTGCTTGAATTTTTAGGATTTTTTTCCCAATTTACACTTAGTGCACTACTCACTCTTTGAACTCTATTGGAAACTCATGTTTGATGTTAAAGGGACTAGTTCGGTTTACTTCTTTTGCTAAATTGAAAAAAAAAAAGGAAAAAATGAAAAGAAGGAACAAAATAGTTTTATTGTTTATTTGTATTTGTTGGGTGGAAAGAGCTACCACCTATGAAGTATGAAGCTACTCTCACAAGTCGGATACTAGTTATGCCCTAATGAGAGAAAGAGCTATCTCATAGGATGAGTGAAAGCTACCACCCGGGTAGAAAGAGCTATCTCAGGTCGAAGGCTGTAACAGAGCACTATAGCAAAAATGTAGCAATTACTGTAGCAGCACTGTTCACAGCCAGCCGAGAAATCAGAGAAACAGAGAATCCACACGGGCGTGTGGAAATTATCCACGCCCGTGTGGAAATTCCGCACGGGCGCGGGTACCGTACACGCCCGTGGATTCGCCCGATTCCAGCCCTATTTAAAGCCGATTCAACCCCGATTTTGGTATTCTTTTCTCCATCTTTTCCCCAACTTGCGAGAGGGCTTCGAATAGGGTTTCAAGGGGTATTGGCCAAGGTTTTGGAGAGGTTCTACGGCTCCGACATCGTGATTCCATTAGGAAGAAGGTTGGTAGGGGAGCTTCGATCGAGGCGTATCCTATACCGGACGAAGGAATCCTTGGACGACGAGTACAGCACTTTCCACAAGACCATCGACACGACCATCGAGGGGGTTTCTTTATTGATTCATTGCTTTTACATTCTATTTCTTTGATTGTACTTAGCTCCATGGAGAGCTAAACACCTAGTGGGTACTTGGCTGATTGTGAACCGTAGGATGTATTCGTTTCATTGAACTTCTTTATTATGGTTTCAATAAATTGATGTTTATTGTGAGTTCCAACCTTGAATGCTTGATTGTATGAACATTTCCCCTAGAGTGACACTAGGGTTGAGAGTTCTTGTTGGTAACCTTGTGAGTGAGTGACACACCACGAGCGTTAGGTAAAGCTAGGTTGGAGAGGGTTGAGAGGGTGAGTCGAGAGGTACAGGAGTATCCCCTTTCCCCTCCGACATGATAGATTCTACCTCCGTTCCTCAAGTTCTTTGCGGCCATAATAGAGTGAATGGTCTAAGGGATGAACCTCCGCTGGGGCCTAGTTGCGCGTGCAATGGAATGAAGCGTTGAGGTGATCTTAGTATCTATGGCTTAATTGTGGCTAGGGACCTTCCGCCTGGACCAAAGGGTTAGATCTAAATCTAGGAAGAGATTTATCACTTGAAATCCCTAGAGCCCATTGCAACTCTATGCTAGTGCGAGGTGTTGAGAATGTTCGATTTCTCCTCCGAAACATGTATAGAGTTAGGCATAATTGACTTTAGATTTGGGACTATGTATGTAAGGATTTCTACGACTCACCATTGCATTGATTAGGAAGCATAATAGAGAGTTCTTGCACTTGAAGCGATTATCCTAGGTGAAGCATCATCCGAGTACCCCATCTTTATCGATTGCCTTGCCTCCTCCTTACTTTTGCTCTCTTACTTGTTGCTTTTAATTTCTGAGAATTGAATCATTACCACACTTATCATTGTTGATACTCCACATAGCTAAGAATCAAATTAAGTGTCTTTACTCCCTACTCCTTGTGGATTCGACCCCGCTCATCCGGGATTATTACTTCGACAAACCCGTGCACTTGCGGGATATAAGCAAGGGGACCTCGTCAAGCATCAGTGTCATGCCTTATACATATGATAAGTGCTTGTGTGATAAGAATGCGAAGTGTTCTTTCCTTATGATGAGCATCAATTTTATCAGGTTTTAGCGCTTATGATAAATGCCTAAATGTACGTATTTTATACGTATTAATCTTGTATTAATTGTGTATATTTTAATGAATTGATGCCCGTTTAAGTCTAAATTGGTTATTTCGGTGTTGCAAATCTTAAAAGAGCCGAACGAAGCTCAGAAATGCAAATTGGATGAATTCGACACCAAAAACGGCATTTTTGAGGATCTAGCACTCTAGAGGTACTGTAGTGGAGTCACTATTCATGCTAGGGGGCATTTGGCTGTGAGCTTCACAGGGTCCATGTGCCCGCATGAGTGGCCATGAGGTTTGTTGGAAATTTACAATTTTTAGTTACTGTAGGTAAACATTGTAGCTGAATACTGTAACACCGACACCTTTTCTGTGCAAAATGGCAGTGAGCTTCACGGGCTCTATGCACCCGCATGGAGCCCGTATAGACCTGACGGGGTATATATTGGACTGAATTTCTAGGGCAAAAGGGGGAGGATGTTTTTGGAGAAAGTTTTTGGGGGGAGTTCTTGGACCCGACTCCCAACAGTTCAGAGGAGGCAAGATCACACGTTTTGGAGAAGAGGAAGCAAAGGGAGAATCTTGGTTTGGCTAGATCTTCATCTATCTCTTCTTTGGGAGCTTGTAGTTGACAAGGGAAGCCACCCCGATCGCGGCGTCCATGGAAGCTTTCCACCTCACTTGGCTTGTCATCCCACTTCTATTATTTGAGGGAGTTTTCTTATGCCATTTGTAGTTGTTTTCATGGACCTATTCTTTGTATTTGTTTCCATGGACAAGTAGACCGCAAGGTCACCGGATGCCAGTGAACCTTGGGGTGTACTTGTGTATTTGGATGAACTAATTTTGTCTATTGCAATTATTGTGTGTTTATGATTCATTCTTGGTGCATTTGATGTGTTGCTTACATGAGAACTGTGTAAACCAAATCCTAGGTTGTACTTGGTAGCGTGCCATTGCCCTTGTACTGGACACACCAAGTTTGGAAGGGATTCATGTACGAATAAGCCGTGACCATCGGGTATTTTGTATCCCTCTAACATTAGGGCTGGACCAAGTTGTGTTCCGGCTCTAATTAGGGATTTTCTGCTTTGTTAATGCAATCGTATGAGGATTTGATCTGAAGAAATTCCGTATCAATACTTATACCCGATTAGGGGTCAATTGCCGTGACCATCGGGTTGATCTAATTTAGGAAATCTCTAGGTCCAAGCCCTCAATTGCATGACATTCTTAGCATCCTTTACACTTTAGTAGCCCCTAGGGAATCTGCATCCGTGACCATTTCTTTCCCCTGATTTTATACCCTTGCCTTGCTTTAGACTCCACTTGTAGTTCTTTCGTTTTAATTAATAGATTAGAGAAACCCTTCAAATCTTTCGGCTAGACAATACGCGAAGAGGAAGTGATAAGTGCTTGAGTAGACATATTTTTATATATGTTTTACATGCATTGAGCATCATTTTTACCATGGTTTTTGTCTCATATTGTGTATTTGGTGTTCTTTTATGCATATAGGTTGTGAATGCCTTGAAGAGTAAAAAGGAAGCAAAGATGGGCTATAAAGACATAATGTTGGGAGTTCTTGTTCAATTCAAGGACCAAGACACAAGAGGAGTTCATAAATGTGGAGATGTGTGCCAACTTCCAAGAAGATTCAAGTCAATTCACTAGTTGGAAGGGCACAAAGGCAGCCACATCTTCATGTTCCTTCTCTTTGTGAAGATTGCAAGACCTCTCAAATATACGTCGATGAAGAAACGTTTTATAGCCTACCACATGGACGTGTGCCCGGACATGTGGCCTCAAGAGAAGAGTGTTTGGCCTCAAGAAAGTACGGTAGCAAAATTACTGTTTCCTGCAGCCCACGCGGCCGCGTGGAAAATCCACACGGGCGCGTGAGGGCATGTGACAGGCACGATCTAAGGCCTATAAATAGCCGTTTTGCCCTTTTCTTTCTCATCTTTTGTGCGGCTCTTGAGGGGTGAGATGGCTAGGGTTTGGAGAGGAGGTCTTTGCGGCTTTGGAGGCTCTTCGTCACCAACTTTGATCGATTCCTCCTCCGTCATAGCATCAAGGAAGCCAACCGGTGAACCTAGCTTCGGAGTGGGTCCTTCAAGACGTCGAAGCTCTCCATCAAGGCCATCAGGTCATATATAAGGGGTTTATTTCTATGGTTTTTAATGTACTTTCATTCATTGATGGTGTGTTTTTGTATGTTGCTCCATGGAGAGCTAAAAACCCTAGAGGTTATTTGGGTTTAGGAACCCTAGGATTCTCATCTTTTGTGGATTTGCTTAGTGTTACTATTTAATCCGAGTTTGATTAAGTTTTTAATCTTGATTGTCTAATGCTTGCTTGCCTTATTGATCTTTTGGTTATTTGGTTTGCATGATTTGTTACCTTGGTGAGAAAGAGGTCTCCATTAGGGTTAGAATCTCAAGATTGAAGAGGGTTGAGAGGGCGAGTCATGAGATAGTGAGCATCCCCTTTCCCCTCCGATTGGTGTATTCTATCTCCGTTCCCTAAGGTCTATGCAACAATATTTGGTGTGAGGCGTGAGATTGAGAGATTTCTCCGCCAAGACCTTGTAGGGGGTTAGGATCCTTCACCGGCAATTAGGGTTGGATCAATCTTTAGGAATCGGATACACCTCTTGGAATCCCTAGAGTGCTTTGCTGTCATATGTGGTGTGAGGTGTTGAGATTGAGCGATTTCTCTACCGGGACCTCGTAGGGGACTAGTATTGGTGATCGGGAGGCCGGATCCGATTATATTTGGATTTCCACGACTTAACTTACTCTTCATAGAAACACTTTTGCTCATTCGGTACCTAATACCTAAAATCCTAGCGGAAGCATCGCCTCGAATATCCCCACTTTTTATCGATTGAGATCTCCATCCATTTCACCCTTGCATATTTGTCTCCAGTTTTCATTTCTTCACACATTAGATCACCACACTTTTCCATTTATCATTAGGCTAGAAAGGAGAGAAGAAGTTAGTACTAGTAGCCCTGTTCCCTGTGGATTCGACTACCCACTCACCGGGGTAATTATTAGTTCAACAAACGTGCACTTGCGGTTTACACGCATATTCGGACGTGTGTCAGGAAGTAAGGATAGATCCTTGGGCCCAGGGAATACGACCCTCTCATGCTCGCACGAGAGTTATTACTTGACGACTCCGTACGCTTGCGGATCGTGCATCAAGTTTTTGGCGCCGTTGCCGAGGACCCACATGGAATACTCGGAAAACTTAGAGATTATTGATTCAGCCATTGTTTCCATCATTTTGCACATTTGTTTCTTTTTAATTTTTTTGTATATATATTTCCATTCATTTGAAATTATTTTCTGCTTTAAATATTTCTTTTTGCTTAACATTTCTTGGTTATTCATTATCCACTATAATCATGGATGTAGCTAGCGATTGGGGTGACGCTTTCTGTCTACAGATCACATACTCGAATTTCCCATTTGAATATCTAGCGGCATTTGAACTAGAGGGAATTATGAGTACACACATTCTTGATAGTTGGAGACTGTCTGAGTATTACAATGTGGCTAGAACTGTCCCCTTAGAAGAACATGACGTGCATGACCTATTCACGCATTATATTAAGTCTGACAATGTGTTGCCAGTAGTTGAGCTTATTCCACCTATCCCCCCCCCTCCATCGCCACCGGTGTGGAAGAGAGGAACAAGTCCGATGACTCGGGCGCATCTAGTTCAAGAAGATGAAGAGGAAATAGATCTTATGCGGAAAGTGACTCGTGGTCATCCGGATGTTAGATTCACGCTATGGAAGAGTGCATGGATAGTGGTAGCTCCACTGAAAGATGAGTGTAGAGGGTCTCGAGGATATTGATCTTGGGATGTTTGGGAGATTAAAAATCATCAATTGAGGAACCGCAAGAACTAGAGTCAAGCCGCCACCCGAACACCGGAGTATGCATTTCGCCGAGGGTCAAAACTTCCAATATCATTGCCCTCGCACCCCGACCCCTAAGCAAAAACTCAGACCTTCTGAGTGTGTTAAAGAAGTATAAAAAATCAATTGCTTGGAAGATCTCAAACATTAAGGGAATTAGCCCTTCCTTTTATACACATTAGATTCTCATAGAAGATAATCATAGGCCAACGGCTATACCCTAGAGAAGGCTCAACCCTAATATGAAAGAAGTAGTGCACGCTGAGGTGATCAAACTTCTTGATGCAGCATCATTTACCCTATCTCTCGACAAAGGAGTGGGTGAGCCCAAAGGCATGTAGTACCAAAGAAAGGGGGGAATGACGGTGGTCACTAATGAAAAATGAATTAGTCTCCACTAGAACGGTCACAGTTGGCGGGTGTGCATAGACTATAGAAAAACTCAATGATGCTACTAGAAAGGATCATTCCCTCTACCTTTCATTGACCAAATGCTTGAATGACTAGCGTGGCACCTCATATTACATGTTTTCTTGATGGTCTCTCCGGATACTTTCAAATCCCAATTGCCCCTCAAGACCGTGAGAAGACAACTTTCACATGCCCTTATGGTATTTTTTTGCTTACCGTCAGATGCCTTTTTGATCTATGTAACACGCCACCTACCTTCGAATCGATGCATGATAGCCATATTTGATGATCTAATGGAAGATATCATGGAGGTTTTTTTATGGATGATTTCTCAGTTTTTGGTGATTCTTTCGACCTCTGCCTCAAAAATCTAGAGCAGGGCTTAGCCAGATGTGAGGAAACCAACTTGGTTCTTAGCTGGGAAAAGTGTCATTTTATGGTCAAGGAAGGCATTGAGCTTGGTCATAAGATATCACAACAAGGAATTGTGGTGGATAAGGCCAAGGTTTCCACTATCAAACAACTGTCTCCCCCAACCTCGGTGAAGGCCATTAGGAGCTTTTTGGGACATGCAGGTTTTTACGAAAGATTCGTCAATGATTTTTCATTGATTGCCCGACCACTTACAAAACTCCTTGAGAAGGACACGACATTTGAGTTTAGTGATGAATGTATGACTGCTTTTCTTACCCTTAAGAAAAAGCTTGTTGAAGCCCTTATTATCGTGTCCCCCGATTGGAATTTACCTTTTGAACTCATGTGTGATGCTAGCGACTTCGTAGTGGAGGCAGTTCTTGGGCAATGTTGAGGGGCTATGCAAGCAAGACATTGAATGGTGCTCAGGAGAATTATACTACCACTGAGAAAGAAATGCTTGCTGTGGTTTTTGCATTTGATAAGTTCCATTCATATTTAGTGTTATCAAAGGTGATCATGTTCACCGACCATTCCGCTGTAAAATATCTTTTGAGCAAATAGGATTCAAAACCTCGTCTGATCCGGTGGGTACTCTTGCTTCAGGAGTTTGACTTGGAGATAAAGGATAAGCGGGGGGCTGAAAACTTGGCCGCCGACCACCTATCACGCCTTGTGATCCCATTAGAGAGCACCAAGGAGAGAAAGAAGATAAATGATGGCTTTCCTGATGAGCACTTGTTTAGCATTCAGATAATGAGAGAAGAAGAAACTCCGTGGTTCGCTGATTTTGCAAACTATATTACTACAGGGACACGTCCTGATGGGCTAACTTATCAACAAAGGAAGAAGTTCTACTCTGATATGAAATATTACTTATGGGAGGATCCCTATTTGTTTAGAACTTGCGCTGACCGGGTGGTGAGAAGATGCGTATCGCATTCGGAAGGGTATTCTATCTTGGAGCACTGCCATGCCGGTCCCGCTGGGGGGCATTATAGTGCCAACCAAACAACCAGGAAAATTCTAGATGTAGGTTTCTATTAGCCTTCCATCTTTCAAGACACACAAAAGTTTGTTCAATGTTACGATAGGTGCCAAGGACCGGGAACATTTCAAGGAGAGATGAGATGCCACAAACCTCGGACCCAAGCTTGTGAGATGTTCGATGTGTGGGGATTGATTTCATGGGCCCTTTCCCTAGTTCCCAAGGTAATCAGTCGCTTTTGGTAGTTGTGGATTATGTTTCTAAATGGGTTGAAGCACATGCATCCACCACAAGTGATGCACGAGTGGTAGTAAATTTTTTGAAAAAGCTATTCTCCAGTGTTTGGTACACCGAGAACCATCATTAGCGATAGAGGACTCACTTTTTGTAACCCCTCGGCTTTGCAAACACCTCAGGCGATATGGAGTATTCCACAAGGTTGAACTCCGTATCATCCTCAAACTAATGGGCAAGTTGAAGTCTCTAACAGTCAATTGAAACAGATTTTGTAGAAACCGTAAGTCAAGACATGAAAGATTGGGCAGATCATCTCGATGATGCCCCTTTGGGCATATCGGGCAGCGTGATAAGACACCTTTTAGAGCAATCCCTTATAGGTCGGGTTCACGTGAAAGCTTTGCCATTTACCCATTGAATTGGAACATAAAGCATACTCGGCTATTAAGCAATTGAATTTTTATCATCATCTATTCGGCTATAAGAGGAAGTTCCAACTAAGTGAGTTGGATGAATGGCACATTATGGCATATAAAAATTTCTTTCTTTACAAGAAAAGGATAAAAGAGTATCATGGCTGACACATTAAACAAGGTAGCACTTCAAGGAAGCGGACCATTTTCTCCTCTTTAATTCGAGGTTACAACTTTTCCCGGGGAAGTTAAAATCAAGGTGGTACTGACCCTTCACAGTTTCACAAGTCTTTTCCCATGGTGCCAATGAGATAACTCATCTGGAGAAAGGTACATTTAAGGTTAACGGTCACCGACTGAAGCCATACCTATCTTGGAGCAATTCTCTTGGACTTGGAGGTAAGTCCCCACCATTTGATCCACCATGAGGTAAGAATGAAGGTATGTCAAGCTAATGATGTTAAACAAGCGCTTCTTGGTAGGCAACCCAAGTCTTTAAATTCGTCGTCTTTAAATTTTCGTATTTCTTTTAGTTGCTTAATTCCTTTGTTGTGGTTGAACCCTTATGTTTGTGAGTTTCTTGTATTTTTGTTGTTGTGGTCAACTCAGGCTAAGGCTTGCTCGCTTCTCTTTGGCTTTGAATTAGTATTGTTTAGATGTGTTTTATTGTTATTTCGGCATTTAAGCGGTTGTAATTCATATTTTATTGAGTTTGCAAGAGGAACCATGGCAATTTTTCGATTTTCCAGATCCATAGGGGCTGTATAGGGCCCGTATGGACACTTGTGGCATGTTCCAGGGCCTTGTGGGCATCATTCCTACCGCAAGGGACCCCTCATGAGGACCAAAAGCCCAGTGGTCGAGGGTCTCACGGGCGCCCATGCGCCCGCGAGATCACCGTGAGCTGCCCCGGTCCCCGCGCGCGCTGCCGCGCGAACGCCACGGGCGCCATACGCCCGCATGGCACCCGTGGAGGCTATCAGTCTGATTTTTTTCCAGCCCTCATGCGGGCACCATGCGCCCGCAAGATAGGGACCCGCATGGGTCAGGGCACTCATTAAAGGGGCATTCTTCCCCTTTCTCTGCTCTCTACTCCAACCTCCATCTTCTCCTTTTTTTGTTTTCTCTCATTTCTCTTTCACTCTACCTCATTTCTCCACCATTTTTCTTGGTTTTTTCTTCTCTAATCTCCTCTCCTCCATCCTGTGAACTCAATTTTGGGATTTAATTAGAGTTCTACCATCTTTTTCGCCGGATTTCTTCACTCCAAGCTTTCAAGCCCTAATCAAGGTTTTGCTACAAACTTGGGCTTTGTTGTGTTTTTATTTGATCTTTGAAATTTGAATGACATATTCGGTTGTTGTGATGTGGTGTGTGCTTAATTCCTAGAGTTTTTCCTTCAGTTGTAAATTTTGGGAAGCTTCATGTCTAGGAGAAACTCTTGCAAAAAAATTTTCACGGGTACTGTAGCAAAGGCTGAATTTTTCATTCTTCACATTGAAAATGTTGTGCACTCAGTTTTTTCTTAATTCTATGATGATATGGATATCTCCTATGATTATATTCATGAAAATCATTGTTTTATATTGTGTTTTGTGGTATAGGAATGCCGGTCAAGCGTGTTTTATCAAAGCGGCCAAGACACGATGTGTTATCTAGTGGAGTGCCATCCTTAGCCTTACCATAACATAAGCACGCTACAACCTCTTGAAGTCCAAGACTTTTGGTGTTATATAGACAACTTTCTATCGAATGACCTTTGAAGTTCTAGGTTTTGCCAAGACCGTGTCGGAATTAATCAATCATGATGGTTGGGACCGACCTTTTCTCAATTAATGATCCGACTTCTTACCCGTGAGCTCACCTTGGAGGTCCTAAGCACAATCGAATTAGTAAGACCATCCGGGATAAGTTTCCAAGTCTTTGGGACAACGCTGCACCATTAGTGACACACAGCTTGTATAGTCTGGGCTTGTATGATGAGGGATTCGTGAACACACCCGCATTTCATCGCTCTTCCTGCTCAGTTTTCCGCGCCATTATGACACACACATGGTTTTGGAATATTATCTCTTGCCGGTGCACAAATGAGATAAGGAAAGCATGTCGTCTTCATACAATATCATTGAGTGCTACCCGATCAACCTTGGTTCGAGGTATTGGGGGCCGGGATGATAGCACTGGGGTAATCACATGCTCCGACTTACTAATGCTATACAGTATCATTGAGTGCTACCCGATCAACCTTGGTGCACCTCTTTGCGTAGTTGTTTGTTCATCCGTGGTACTTATACACCCCTTGGATCTATTTTTCTACTGGGTCGATATCACATGTATAATTTGAGGTATGGGTTTGAATCAAACTCACCCGTGGGACATGCACATTGTTGGTGGAATTTCACCCTTGGGATGGCTACTATGTCTTCTATGGAATGGTGGAGAAACATGGTGACACATATCGCCAAGTATTCGAGACTTCAGCCATAGGTCAGAGCATCCCCGCTTCTCCACCACACCCGATTCCTCGAGCGCATGATGCACTCACCTCTAGTTGAACTTCACCTTCGTGAGATTCAGTGGCGAGATCTCGCTCCCTTCGCCAAGGACATCAAGAGAATACTCGAGACACTTAGACGCTAGGCAAGGGATATGCACGAAGTTCTCTCTCGTATGCTGGGTCTTCCTCATCCTCCTGCACCACCTCAAGGACTGCCACATCATTAGCACCTGCTGCTCCTACTGACGGCTACCACCTAGCCTAGGAGCAAGACTTTTATGGACTTGAGTTTATGTTTTGTATTTTGCATTGTTTTTGTGGCTTTCTAGTTGAACTCTTTTTGTTAGTAGGGGGTTCCTTCCTGCTAGACTTGTATTACTTTTTATTTTGGCTATTATGCATGTTTTCCTTCCCTTTGATTTCTACATGTCGTGATTGCCTTGCTTATTTTTGTAGGACTTTTCAAGGATTGTGCCCCACCTCCTTTCCTCTTTACTGGCCTTATTGTCCACTTATTGCGCTTTCATTGCACAATCTTCATCAACCAAATGGGCGCCTCACCCTCCCTTTCCCGCATCATTTAATTATTGATGAATTCCACATCTTTGTTTTGTTGATTAGTGTACATTGGATGCAATGTGTACAATTTTAGTGGGGATGGGTTGTTGGCATGCTTACTTCACAGATGATAGCTATGATTCTATCTGTTAAGAACCTCCTCGGCTTGAATGGATGATGATAGTAATGAGTTGTAGTGTTATTTTGTGCTTTAAGGAAGCTCATGTTTTTCTCTCTATTTCTTTCTTCAGCAACTTTGACATAGAACTCCTACTTTGTTTTCCTACTTACCCATTACTTTGATTTAAAGTGTTAGAGTGGTAAATTTTTTCCTCAATGGTTTTTTAAAAACTTTTGGTTCCTTTGTTCATTTTGCTTTATCCCTAAGTGAAGTTTTGTATGAAGGTGCTCAGGAGACATGTATAAATTTTTTATTTAAAAATGGAAAAATGAAAAATGAGTCTATGCCAAGATTCCTCCGCTTAATTTAGCATGAATGCGCTCCATGTAGCATCAGAATCAGTGTTGGGTGGCTCTTGTGCCTAATCGCATGTACATCCCTCCTCGAAAGATTACACAGGTATTTTTGTGCACACACACCCGAGTATTGTGTGACCCCCGATTACAGCCTCGAACTGAAAGCTAAAGCCAAAGATTCATCCAAATGATTCAAGTAATCAACGCAGCTCAATGATTTGGCCGATAAGGATCTAAAACAACCATATAGAGAACTTCTTGGAAGTTGTGATATGTCAAGATTAACGTGTATCTCGATGATGCTATTAGGTTAAGGCATTTCCATTCTCTCTCAAGGAAAGAGCCCAGCGTAGTGAGTACATTCTTTTAGTCCAAGCCTCCATCACGACTTGAACGACATGGTCGAAGGTTTTTCGCTAGATACTTTCCTCCGGGAAGTCGGCCAAACCTCACAGTGAGCTATCATCGCTTTATGCATGGAGTTAGAGTCATTGTTTGAGACATGGGAGCACTTCAAGGATCTTTTGTGGAGGTGCCCTACAACATGGATTTCCGAATGGATGATTATTCTGACTTTCTATAATGGGTTGAATCGATTACAAGGTAATTGCTAGATGCTGCTACTGAGGTACAATGTGGAGTAAAACCCCAAGAAGTCCGACAGCTAGTAAAAAGACATGGCCATGAATAGTTACCGTGGAATCGTAAGAAATGAAAAGTCGTCGGACTTCATGAAATAGATGCAAAGAATCTCCATCAAGACAAGCGTGAATCCTGAGTAAGAAGTTAAAACTCTAACTTCTAAAATAGTGGCACTCGACTACTTACTAGATGCGTGAAGAACATGTTCCTCCGACCGCGATCTCTATTGGTGATGAAT